>NC_031502.1:27281960-27370820 GCF_000237925.1 Schistosoma mansoni | reverse complement strand
CTTCAATTGACTCATGATTTCAACTTTGAAAAATACTGAAATCTCCACAAATCCCCTTCTGATCATTGTAATTAGTCATTTCGAATTGAAGCATTCTCGTTTTTCTTGGTTTATGGAAATGTTTATATGGTCTGCAATAAACTACTGGTATGTTTTTCCTATATGAAGCTGAAATTTTATGGTGACTGTTCTTTTCGAAAATTAGTAAAAGTTATTAAGATATTTCTTGGAGTTAGCGAATGAATTCAAAACTGTATGTAGAAGGACCTCTGTGAACTTTGATTCCCATTTCACAAATGTTATAAACCAATATTCATTCTGCACCATCTTAAAAACAGATGACTTCATTCCTAGTACAATCATCTAAATTCCATAAAGTATACTTTTGGTGCACTACTTTACTAAGATAGTTATGATTTCCGTCTAAGTAAAAACATTATTACAAGGAATATGAATAAGTTAGTAAAAAAGGGTTCTACACAAAGTTATACATTTTGATTCATTAATAATTTTTACAACTAAAATAAACCATTTTGTAAACACAAACTATTCACTATGGGTCACGGTGGCTCCTCTTTCATAGACATAAATTTAAATACAATTAGGGTCAAATTTGAATCATATACGAAGGGATGGAGATAAATAATTTAGTGTGAATCAACACACATCTGATCTATTTGAACTTAAATTAATCAAAGTTGGTGCGCTTAAGGTAACTGATAAGCGCAATTCGTATATATATATATATATATATATATATATATATATATATATAATACAGAAATCTCTGAATAACATCTATTTGAATATTTGGATATTTGTTTTAATTGTAAAGATTAACATGAATGTTCAGACTACATTCCTAAATATATAATAAATAGACAATTCTCAGTTTCTAGTGACCGAGGACTCAATTTTTGAGTTTTTTTCGTCTTAACACGTGAGAGAAACTTAGTTCTTTTTGAAACTAACAATTTCCTCAGAAACTACGATATATGTACTTCTTTGTGTGAATTTTCATAAGTGTAAATTAAAATATAACCACAAGTACTATTATAGTTCAAATAAAGCGAGGAGAACAAGATTTTTAAAATATCACAAATTCGCTATGAAAGGTTTGTTTTTGTAAATACAGAGTTCACATAAATATAGTTTAACAGCAGTATTTTCAAATAAAGTGAAAAGAACAAGATTATCAAAATAACACAAATTCACTATAGTTCAAGGCTTCTCATCAGCTACAAACGGCCTGAACTTCCATCATAAAAGTATTATAAAGAGTTTTAAACACTATATTTAATTACGTTAAGTTCGAAACAACATGAGAAACAAGAGAAGGAAACAACACATTTAACATAATAGTTAAGAATAATTAGTATTCATATGTTAAAGGTGAATTCATATAAGAAAGGGGCTGAAGTTATAGATCATAATAAAAAGACTATGAATAAAAACAAATTAATGAAAATCGAGGCATCTCGTTGACAAGTAATTAGGGTTAACGTCGTGAGTGAATGTCAGTGGAATTTGTTTTATTTTAAGTAATAAATTACAATGGAGAGATAATCTAATTAGCAAACATCAAAATAAGGTAGCTATCTTAAAATTGTAATGAGAGGTTTACCACGACTTTATTCTATATACAGAGGTCGGGGAGGAAGCGCCTGATGGCAATGACCTCTGCGAAGTAGAATAAAAGTGCTCACTGTTTTTTAAATAATTCTAAAATTTGTTTTGTTCACTTTGTGTCTACCAACTAAATGTCTAAAGATCACACTTCTCAATACTTTACTCTTTTTCAGGTACAATTTTTGTTAGTAAGAAGTTTCATAAAAAGAAAAATGTAAGTCAGTGTTAGAGCATAAATGATAACTGAATAAATTATATTACGCAGTTTAGTTTTGTTGTAAGGATTCAAGGTTTAGTAGTACTCTTGACAGTCTTTAGTTAAGATCTACTGTTTTTATTCAGGAAAGTTCATAACTGATCATTAATACGTAACTAGTTAGCATGTCTTATAATCACTATTATTTTTGTCATGAATAAATGCTCATTGCTATTGTAAGTATGCTGAAAACTGTTAGATGCTTCTGTAAAACATTTACAAAATAGAGAGTGGACTGCTAACTACTATTTGTCAGGTAATAAAGATAATGTACAATTCTTTGTTTTTTCTTAGGAAATTGACTGATGAAATACAGTGTCATAAATGTGAGAAAGTGCAGAAATGAATATTATTTACAAAATAATGAAGTTTGCTTAATAAAATGTATGACAGGAAATGTAATTTAACCCGAAATACGAGAATTAGACAAACGGTTTATTTAAATTTATAAAACTGTACCACTAAATTGACGGACCGACCAGTTTTTTACCGAATGGGAAAAAATATGAACCAGTAATACTACAAATACTATTACCAGTATTAGTATTAGTAGTAGTAGTAGAGTTAACAATATAGGAGGAATGAACTACTATCGTGTGAATAAATATTCCGTTTAAGTACATTGGAATAATCATCTCAAGTTTTCTTAAACCTTTTTTTGAATTACTTATTATTATCTATTTTCATTTAAAAAACCAAATTTATTTCGTTTGGTAAATAGTTTCCCAAGTTTTAAAAATGAAATAACGTTCATAAGTTTAAATCTGTCTACTTGGACAGATCTAGAGACTGATTTTGATTAGTGTTGAAGTCTAGTTTGATAGTGAAGAAATACAGAAAACATTTAGAAATAAGTTTCGTTTTGTGTTATAGTGAACATACAATGAACATTGCGATTCACACATCAGTTCCCATACTTTATGACAAATATGTCATTAGTGTGTGAGAATTACGGAGATTGTGGGATTTTTACAATTGAAAGCACGAGTCGATCTAAGCTAGATCGTCATTGGAACTTTGGATGCACTGGACAACCGTTTCGTCCTAGTATAGAAATCCTCAGCAGTGTGCGGCCACGAACCAGCACGCAGGACCCAATAATTGAATCCAACAATTACGCTTCATCGGTATGCCACAAATTTTCTCGGCCCGACCGGAAACTATTAGGAAGGTAAAATCTATCTTGTGATGCTTATATACCTTTTGTGGAAAAAATAGCATTCTTTAAATACAGACTTTCTTTTCAGTGGTCAATAATTTTAATTTTGACCCATTCTTACGATTACACTATATTTCTATTATATAAAACGAAAAGGTAATGTCAAATTAAATTATACATTCTTTCACCTTGTTGGTTGCCCGAGCAAAATAAAATTAGTACTATCCTCCTTAGCATCTTTGACTAGAAACATTTATTGAAGACTCTTATAGCTTAAAAATAAGCCTAAATAAAAATGGTTCTTGATATTCAACTATTTAGGTTAGAAATATCTTAAAGGATTTGCTACCAAGAGTAAACTCGTATGAAAGACCTAATTACATTTGTTTCACTAAGAAAGTAGTTTACATGTTTTACGTTGACTTGGATTGCGCGAATGATCTTAATTAATTTGTAACGTACAACTAAGTGATCAATACTTGCGAAAACCAGGCTATTTATATATAGCTCAGCTAGCGGGAATCAAAAATCGGGGAGACTAACAGCCAAAATATGTTGTTCTAAATGTCAAATATTTAACGCAAAAATGAACAATTGAAATTTGTTTAAAATTTATCTGATTTCAGGATCCGAATTTCCTAGTCATTCGCCAACCAATAGAATTAATACTTAAATATCATAATCCCTTTTCCTTACCATATCAACATAACTAGCAATTTATTATCTGTCTTATGTTTGCGCTTGAAGTGCAAAAGTAAACAATTTTGTTTCACAATATAGTCAATTTTAAATGATTACTTACTGCAGTTGATATACCATTTCTAAAAGTACACTTTGTGCCTTTTTCACACTCAAAACAAAATACCTGTTACACCAACCAGTAAAATTTAAGATTTATTAAAATAAATTCAAAGACCTTTTAAATTTGCTCCTCTTAATTGTGATCATCTACTTTCATACTCACCAGGAACAGCTGTAGATTTTGAATTCTTTACATTTGTCTAACCTGAGTAGCATGAAATTTGTCACCTTAAGTTTAGTATTACAGTTTAGCGGAATTAGTATTTTTATAAAACAAAAGAAAATGAGACTGAAAAACAACCTTAATAAAACTTGAGGATGAATATCATAATTTCGTTATTGGGTACAGTCATAAATAATATATTTAATTCATTTCAAGTTTTGTCTTAAACATTGAGATCCTATTAAGTCTATAGATTGTATTTTACAGTGTTCAGAATGATAAATTATTTGGTGGCATATATTAAAGTTCAACTTATATTAATCTTTTATAGAAAACTATGACAGAATCTAGAGTCTTATTGATAGAAGAGAATGTAAAGTGATTATTTACTAACCATAACTGAGATAATTTTATTCATTTTGAAAAAAGAAAGACAGCTCTATTTATTAAAGAGTCTGAAAATAACTGGCTAAATAATCAAGTGTCATTCATCGGAAGGGTACTTGACACGATAGCAAATAGTTGTGGAGGGCATTTAATGAAAATAATCAACCGACTTTACATTATTTTAAACATAACTATACACGAAACAAAAATGAGTTAGCATCATTAACCTTGTAAAGAGTGTCTAACTAGCCTTAATTATTCAACGATAACTTATCCTATTAATATCAACTATATAAAAGCCAAGTCCTAACTGATATCATAACATTTAAACAATTGATAATATCAAATATTATATTTCGAGGAGAAATAATATTCAAGTGTCTTCTTTTACTTGATTGAACAATGACCGGCATGTAACTCTGCACGTATACGGAATCTATTTGTGAACCATAGATTTCTGTTAATAATTGTAATAGATTCTATCATGACTTCTATACACGGCGTTTTGTAAATTTCAACAGATGATATAAACTAAGATGGGCTGTGATAACAAAGGTTGTCAGACAATAAATGATATCATTTTCATGTCTTAGTTTTTTTTTTACTGAAGACGTAAACAAAGACTATCAAGTAAGTCACTCACGATTGGAAACTTTGCTTCATAGAGACAATTTTCAATTGTACGATTATCAGTGTTTGTTTGATTAATAATGGCTTTTGTTCAAAAATTATAGATTAAAGCGTTAATCATGGAACGTCAAAAAAAACTCACATTATAACAGAGCGTAAAAAAAGAAACTGACTTTTACAGTATTGGGCTGAAATGTTTCAGTTTCAAAAGTAGGTGCTTGTAACTCATTCAAAATTCAGACGGCAGTACAAGAATTTATTTTAAAATAAAAGATCATAAATAATGTTATTTAAATTCGTTGTAGGTTATTAGAATCAAACTTTATTTCTTGTTGAGTGCTGATAAATTATTTAATTCAGAAGCTCTATTATTTTTTAAAATTTGATCTCTAAGGAGTCATTCATAGTTACTAAACCTTCTGTATCGATTTTTTAATGATTAATATTTAATAATTCAAATCGATTTTATTATCCATGGAATAATCAATGTTAGTATACCTATTAGATGTGATCACATTACTTTATATATACTCTTTAAACGGAATGGTGTTTCTACTATTTACTACTATCAAATGTTTTGCTTAGATTATTCGATTTACATTATCGAATTAGCGAATATGTAGAATTGCATAAAAAACTTACACACCACTGTTAATGTGACTGCCATTTCGACAGCCGATATCTTTTGTCTATTCTCTAATAAATAAGGCTACATCTGCAACACTTTTGGCAAGCATTTATGAAAAGGTATAATGTATATACTGTAGTTACATGAAGTTCAAATAAAGATTTATAGAAATGAATCGCCCTATTACTTCTGTAACAAAAAATGCGTGCCGACGTAAAGAAATAAGGCTACCATATTACATGTTTGTATATGAATCGCAAAACTGATTTATTGGTGCATTATTTGAGCTATTTGTTTATTATATGTTAATAACCACCATTTATACCAATTAGAACTAAGCTCATTGTAAAACATGAACTATTCTTGTAACAAACACATAGTTGAAATATAAATCATTTTGTCCTTTGAAACGATCGTATTTTTGGTTTAAAAATTCTATGACAGAAAGTACCGAACAATTAAATTAACAATAAAAATGTAATCAAAACTAAATAGCACCGAAATACCAATCTAGTATGGCGCTCTTTTAAGACAAATACAAATAAAACATATACCAAAAAGATCTTAACTACTTTCGAAGTTTTTTCTTATAAGGATTGTGTTGTCGGTGTTTTCCATGATTGTATAATAAATTTCAATTAATTATGTTTTAGTTTCCTTTCCTAGGTAGAGGTTGCTTATTTCTGTTTATGAAATAGAATAATTCCTTTGAATGATCTTAGAAAAATCATTATAATAATTGAGAAATCATTATGAAAAGAAAAGTGTCGATGAAACTGGTCAGTAGTGTGCCAAAATCAATTATGAAACTGTAAGGTACAGGACTTTTTGATGGACTGTATGAATCGGAGAAGAATTACACACGGTTATAATCTATTTAAAATTTTAACTCTATTTATCATTTACTTTCCTTTTTTGATAGCTTGAGCTTACTTAACATAAACTATCGCAATAGTGTTTTTAAATTCCAAGACTTGTGATTTGGGAAATTATGCATTTCATCTCCCAGTAAACTTAACTATTCTTTATGAAGTGATTTGTTATCAGTAAAATTGATCCTGTTCAACCTCATGCTAACACGTAGACTTCTACTCGAAGTTTATGCTGATGATGTCGTTCAGAAGGACGATGTAAGCTCCACGACCAAACCATCCACTTCAGGGAACAAAACTCCATCAAAAAAACAACAACGCAGAAACGAACTTTGACAAACATTTTTAACGTTCGATTTACTTGACTAGTACATTTAGACTGTAATATCAAATTAATGACAAGTTTTATGTTCATAGTGTGGTGTGGGCTCCCTATGTCCATATAAGTAGCATATGGTGATGGTCAGACATAGAATGTATTTTGGCAGAAGACCGATAAGGAAAGAACTGAAATGAAACGCGGTTGGTAGGAAAATGCATGAACATTGGAATTAGAGATGAACTGATATTTACAGAAGTAACAGTTAAGATTGAGACAATTGATTGTTATTTTGCAAATTAACTGTATGCTGTATGGTTATCAGAATTTAGTGAGACAGTCTGTAATTTGTGCTTAAATACATTCGCTTGTCCCCAACTAGTGTTTTGTTCACTACAATAGTAATACCTTTAGATTAGAGTTGTTACAAACCATAACATTATTTTATGGAGAAAGTGACAAACATGGTGTTATTACTATTGAATGAACCATGTTTACACCAACTTTAAAAAGCTTATTCAAGTAATACCTTATCGTCAGCCTGATGTTTTTTGCTAGATAAAATGCAAAGCAAACTTTTAGACGATAAATATTTAAGAAGATTTGTTATTTTTGTGAGAAAAATATGTGTCCAGTGCTTTGCTTTTTTGATAGTGCTTTAACTGAGATCAGTCTATATTTTAAGATATGAAAATGTATCGATATTCACAAATGTCTCATTATAATAGTCCTGTGCTGACTTATAACTAACGTGCGTATTTATTTCCATGATCCAAATTCTATAAGAACTATAGAAATTTCTGAAATACTATAGGTATTTTAGCTAACATGTTTAAATAAATGGCAAGAACGCAACTAAGAAACATCTGAGACAATAAACATATGGATGCTGTAACACTTTTTGATAATATATACAAAGTAGTAAGCAGAGATGGATGCACATATGCCAATAAGAGACTGACCATTTGCAGTCCTAGCACATCGATGGGAAGATTCAAACAAGCAGTACTAAATGAATTTATACAAAGTAGTGTTTGTACCACATACTTACCATATTCTATAAACATTCACATCTTTAGATATGTTAATTTTTTTGTTTTTACCAACCATTTATTTTAACAAACTGGTAAACAAAATTATGATAAACTATGGAGATAAAAGCAAATAAAAATGAACTTTATTTTATCAGGATTCTATAAGGTTATTTCAAGTCACTCTTTGGATAATTGATTAGACAGGCTTTTAAATTTTTCCTAAGGTGTAAACAATGTCTATTTTTCATACTGATTTGCCTAGCATGTTAAGTTTGCAGGTTGGTAAAAATTGATGTCCTTCAAGGTCACTGATGGTTTAATTCTTTGTAATTATATTATAAACCAAGCAGTATCTAACGCTTCAGTTTAAAAGCAAACCTTTAGGATTTGTGTTGTTGTGTAATACATATATTGTTCTAGTGAACGTGTGCTCTTTTCATGAATTATGGATATTTTTTTATTTCAGTAAATGAAGTTAAATCTCTGTGGTCGACTGTGACCCGAAAGCAAAGTGTTATGTATTAGTAGGGTCTAATTTGGAATAATGCTTCCTAAGCTTTTCTATGCTCTGCTGACAGAACTAAATTTGGATCTTATAAGACACAATAAACAGTTCCTTCATAGGAATAGAATCATGACTTCATTGGAACCAGTATAATGTAATGTATATCAGGGAGTAACTTATAATCAAATGAATTTAAATAAATGAAATTCCTTAAGATGCAAGTGATTTTAGATTACTAGTTACTGAAGACTTTATTCTAAAAAACCCTTTGTACAGATTCTTTGTAATTTCTGATGAAACATGGTTCAATACTTAATTGGTTTGAGTATTAGTACACTGTATTTATTGGGTTTTCTTTAGAACTCTTATATTCTAATTAAGCTAAAAACAGTTCAATTGGGAATTAGTTTTTCTAATTCATTCAATTCAAATATGAGTCTTTAGAAAACAGTTTTGACAGACTAACAAACTTTTCTAATAGCGTTAGGTAACCCTTTTTGTTTGCTGATTTATGCCAATTATGGTTCATAGGATTCTTAATGCGAAACGACCTCTGTACGTTGAAGAAGACATTTATACACGTCGTGATGAGTTACTGAGTCGAATCATTACAACACCGATTCAATACATCATATAAAGCAGGTGGCTTTTATAAAGGTGATGGGTTACAAGTTTAAATAAACAAATTACGATTAATACTTTTGCAATAGTAAATCAGTAAAATGAAAGAAAGTTTGTACGATAAAGTTTGATTTGATCCACATAATCTCAACTGTAAGTCCATTTACTTAGATTAGTTGCAAACGCCTGAAATCAGAATTTCCTTTTTAAATATTGTGGTGTTTTGAATACATCCTAAAACTTTATGCGACCAAGTTACTTGCTAGGGAACATCAAGCATAATGAGAAGATTTAAAGCAACATAATTGCATTACACTTTGAAGTCTTAAACGAAAACAGTATTCAATTTATTATTAATAAATATCGTCAGAGTGAATACCATGGTAAAATAATCCTATTGATGTAATTTCACCCATTAAGCATTTCGTTTTGACAATCCTTTAATTTCCACTAATTTATTTAATTTCATCTTGATTATATGACTTGGTAATAATTTCTCCTCCATATCACTTCATTTTCAACAACATATTGGGACTAATTGATCCTAACTGCTCTGTTTATTATTGTATAATGGGTATTACTTATGTTTTCACTTAAAACTTTATAACCATATTATCAACTTTGATTTTATACTATCCAAAGAGAATCCTTAAAATGGAATGAATTCATTTTATGATAAGCATATTCTTGTCCTTTCTTAGTTTAGATTTAACAAAGCAATTGTATGAAAATCGCATCTACATATACGTAATTGTATGTTTGTAAACTTTAAGAATATGAATTACATACAACATCATCTAATAACTGATATTTAACTGTAGACTGTCTTCTCCAAATTGACTATGAAACAATCAATCAATTGAAGGCAAAGCCCTTAACTCGTTGCAACTTCATAATTTTATCTGTGTAAATCGAGAGCACATTTGCATGGTAAAAATAATGGGATCAAACGGAAGTCGAGTTAACAACTAATACACTACTGAGGCCTTTAAAATCCGTTAACTTAAAATTATAAAATAACCCCTTCCGTTTGTCTGATTCTTGTCTATTTAATTATATTTCATACAATGTCATACCTTGATTCAGTAATATATCAATATGGTCCAGTTAATGAGTTTCACTTGATTAGTAAAAGACAGTAAACAAAGTACAACAGCAGCTACCGTAAATTGTGTTATTATAGGTGTATATATGCTAAAGTCATGAAAGAATTAATAGTTCTCAAAACCTTTGTAATATGATTTAGAGTATGTGGATATTATTCCTAGATTAAGGTGAAACTTTTAGACAATTTAATTTAACACACAGTAATACAATGCATAATTCCCATTCAGATATTTTGTAAAAAGATGAGTAAAGCGGAAAAATTATTTCCTTTCAATTAGCTTCTCATTATAAAATATCAGACAAGTGGTAATATGTACTGAGAATTCCATATTGTACCAGATTATAATATTGAATAAAGCCATTAATAATAATGTTAGATGTATTTATGCAAATAATTGTGAATACTAACCAAATCCATCAGAATACGGGTTAGATGGGTTAATAACTAGTCATAAATCTTAATTGAAAACGAAAAAAATTGGAATATTTAATTTCCTAACAAGAATAGATATACAATGAAACTCATTAATAAATACATGACATAAACGAAAATGTGTTCAATGATAGCAACAGTTCTGATGAAGACGCTTTTCTAAAATTGCAAATCGAAAAGTGATGTAATTCTAACACAAAGAGAAGAAAAGCTAATCAACAACATTTGCCGCAACCAAATTAAATACCGTTTTTAACTGTCGTCCCATGATGATTACCATCAATAAAGACAGACTTCTCAAATTCGTCACGTCTATGTGCGCTTGTCATTTCAGATGCTCCAGCGGAAGTCAGTTATGTAGGACGTACAACTCCCCAGGTCTGTCAGCACATCGCAGAACATTATCCAGCCTGGTTAAACAATGGAAAACCTAAGGGTGATAGGGAATTATATTCTGGCTTGATTGGTGAATGTAAAACATCAGGTTACACTGAATAGGGCTCATAAGATTATCAGCTGAATTCAATCAAAGATACCACATGGTTCATCGCAGTCATCGCAAACCATATTCAGAAGCCTAACCTATGTAAAATAAAGAAGTTCGTACAACTTTATTAGCTATCGACATAAGCCTACATTCACAAATCTAAGAGTTTTGCTCACTTAAGTATTCTATGTAGTTTAATATTTACATCTTGGTTGTTACTTAATTCTGTCATCAAACGTTTGACTATTTATTCCAACTGTTATTATTAATACTGAAATTCTTATTAAATATTTTACCATTCCTACTATTAATCCTGTAGCTACGCATTCAGACTTTCTTCTACGTAATATATATATATATTGAAAATAAGAAAACTCGGAAGAGCTGTTTTGCCTCGTTGTGGAACCCCTCAACAGTCAATATCTACGACCAGGAATTTAACTCAGTTCCTTCAGAAGACGTGAAGAGGGCCTAACGTTTAAACTACCTTTTTTTCACTGCTTAGTTTATCCAGTTTGATTTAGGTTCATTTTACAAACAGTTTTCCGAAGTTTAAACCTAAATAAACAGCCAATATTGTAATTATTATTGATATCAGATCCGTGTTTGATGCCAGAAAAAGACCATGAATATAGGATTATATTACCATGGAAATAAATTCACCTTAGGTTAAGCTAAAACCACTTCTAATAAAATTAAATTATTTTTAAAACAAATTCCATAAGGTTTCTAGACCTGAGACATTTCCATTGAAGTATAAGTCAAGTAAATCTCTGAGTTATATCCTGATTTTATGATAAGATTTGCTTAGGCTTGGCAAAATGCTATTTTACTGACACTGTTTTCTGACAAAGCTAGTACTAAGTAAGGATATGTTGAAGTAATAATAACAGTGATGAATTATTAATATATAGTCCTTAATTATTCAAAATATATCAAATGAGAGTATATTCCTATTTGTGTAGATATAAGATGTCTAAGAACAGTTAACTACAGTTAAAAACGTTCAATGTCTCATGTTTTGTCAAAAAAGATAATAGTAAATTGACATTTCCAAACATGTAAGCATAAATATTCAAGTTACATTTGACAGATCAAGTGAATGAACTGTTTTTATTTACTAAATGTAATGCTATTAACAAAGGTATTGTGGTTTCTTGAAATGTTTGGTTTTTAAGTACTGTTTATAAATATTAATATATTTATGTGGTACGTTAAGGTTTCAGTAAAGTTGATAACCTGTCAGATGTATTGTCTATTATTTAGTACACTGTTCTTAGATAGATAACATTGCTTTTCCTTTATCAACAATAACGTCATTTTTTCTATTTATTTCAACTGCTTTTATGATAATTACGAAATAAAGACCAATTTTTTTTGACGTAACTACGGTTACTGCCATTTTATCTAAGTTGCAGGCTAAAACAATTTCTATTAGTTAAAACGTAAGAACAGAAGCAACAAATGTATTGAGGGAAAAAGTTACGATTTAATATTCTGATGACATCTGGATACTATTATCTTATAGAAAACATAAGTCTCCCCTAATGTATGTGTCATTAGATTATTATTACAATTTAATGGAAGTGAGCAAATTTAAACGTTGCGTCAACGTGTATAAACATAGTACAAACGTTTTGACTGTCGTAGGAAATATCATGTTACGTTCCTATTTATAGTTTTAATTTATTCAGAACAATCTAAAAATGCCTTCAGTTTTAGATATTTACGCTAGTGGCTACTAACGGGATCTAAGACATCAGCTTTGCTCCATATGAAATTTGCAAACTGGATGTTTATGGATCCCTATTCTGAATATTTTATTACTCAAAACATGATCAACCTTTATATAAAGATGATAGCGGTGCATCCGTCCAAGAAAACGATTCGCTATAGTAGACCTATTGAGTTCGATATATCAATAAAAGTAAAATGCACTCTTATGCTAAATGACAAACATGTTTTCTGACATTTTGACTCAGTCACTTGGAAGAAATTTTATCGAAATTTATAACGAAATTGGGAATGTCGGATTATTTTTTGATGAATCTGAGAAGGCCAGTTTTTAATAAAACACTCCTCGGTAATATTAAGCGTCAAAAATGATTTATCTTACAGCAAAATTCTGCATCGATAAGCATTCGTTTTCAAAAACTATCGAAGGCAGTAAAGAGAATTGAAGAACGTTCTAGATGCATATTATTTTCTTGTGTTTGCCTAAAAAGGAAAATTGCACCTTTCTATGTTAAATTCTGTAATATAACCAAGTGAACACGCTAACCAATATTAATGAACTTATCTCTTTACAAAACATTCAACAGTATGGATCATATGTTTTTCGAATGTTATTTGGGGGAAAGAAAAAACGGTGGTTTCTTATCCTGATTCAAGTAAGAAAGTGAGGCTTGAACGAAATGGAATTTTATGTGCTGCAAAATATTATGTTTGTTGATAAATTCTTCGGAAAGTTATTCACACGTCCATTGGGGGGCACTAAAGTAATAACCAAAATAAAACATTCCAGGAAGAACAGCTATGGAAAAGCGACAATGACGATCCACTCTTTATTCAAAACGCTCTAAGGGTTTTTCCGAGAATTCGACGATAACTTATATTCTCCAGCCTCCATACTTCTTACTCAAACGGCTCATATGATCCCAGACATCGTCATTGGTCATGATATATAAGACTTACTGGCTAATGTCTCTCAGCTATCCACATAGAACTTCTATGACTTATTTTAGAATTAAAGGGCATTCAGAAGTTTAGATTATTAATCATGATATTTCAGAAACATCTCTTATTGACCGTCCCATAAAACTACTCAGCTAAAATAAATAACTACTAATAAAGCTAGAGAGTACACAGGTGAATAAGCCAAGTATAAGTATTCGTGCTACTGGTCTTCTAAGAAATCATTGTCTTCATCAGAAAACAGTAAAATATATAGTATTATTTAAATCAAGCTCCGCTTGACTAGTTTATTTATGAGCATTATTATCTCAGTAAGATGGATTCTAAAATTATCATTGAATTCGACAAGGATTTTTCATGGAGTGTAAAGATTCAGAGAACACTAGTAATGAATGTTAAACATAGTTGAAATTAATACCAAACAGAAAGTATTGATCCATTCAAGACGTAAACTAAAATTACTATTAATAAGAAGTTTTAAAGAATTTGTGCAAAAGAAGAAGACCGACATTACAAAATTCTCATTACTCGGGCCAATTAACTTTATGAAAAGATGATGGAAACGTTTACAGATATGATCCCCCAGCATATGAAATTACTACTAGTCTTTTTTAATCGATGGTTTAAAATGCTTGACAGGATGTGATTACTACATCCTAAATTTAAATGCAGCTATATAAATTCATTTAAAATAAACAAATGATGTACAATTATAGATTTCAGTAAATTGCTGACCAATGTAATTAGCTAGTTTTAGTGGAAAAGTGTATTTTTTTTCCCTTACAAATTATTATTCTAAACCAATGGATTTGTGAATAACCAGTATATGATTGACTTGTCTATAAATATACAGTAATATAGTCCATCCTAGAGATAATTTAGTCTAGATGGATATGGTGTTTTTAGGAATAGTGCAAACTCCAATAAACTGAAAACAAGAATAAATGACTTATTTTGAACATCTTAGTTTACCTACCAAATCAGTAACATTTGGAATTGTTATTTTTGTGAAATTTGTTTTCATATAGAAGAAACTTAAAGGAACATTCAGTGTTAAAACTTAGCTGAATGATAAATTATCTTCTTTTAACTTGGACACTAATGGTCTGTTCAAATATTTTACAATTTACGAAAACAATAAAACTTTCCATATTTATGAGGTTACTTTCTTTTATCTAGATGGATTAACTATTATGGTTTCATTGTCTTTCTAGACAACATCTTCAAAAAACGCGAGATAAAAGTGAGCTATTAAAATTTCTCCATAAATGAGTAATAGATTATTTTATAAGTATAAAATTTTGTAGAGATGATAGAATTTTCATGTTTTTCAGATCACGAACCGATCTTAGAATATCATTCAAAACTTGGAAGCACTGGAAGGTCAATTTTTTCTAGCATGGGAATCCTCAGCAGTGCGTACTGACAACCCAGAATCCTGTAATCCATTTAAAGTATATATATATATATATACATATATATATATATATATATATATATATAATGATTGACTTATAGTCTAGCTCAAGAGAAACTGAAGAAGAAAACATTATCTTGATTTTGTGTCAGTTCAGTTAGAATTATTTTAAATAATACTTGTCTATTAAATGTAGTATCAGATAAAGAGAAATCATATGCATATGCATAGAAATATTAACTTGATTGTATGCTAAATTTCTGAATGATCCTTGCCAAACATTTGAACCTGTAAATAAAATGTCACAGTTGATTTGTCAACTTGAAAAATTATATGTGAATGAAGACGAAACAATGGTAAGCTATGATATTGTCTCTTTATACACTAGTATTTCACTTGATCTTGACTCGTGCTAAGGAACACTTAAGCTACACAGAAAGAACTCCTAATAATCCTGTACAACTGAAAAATTTACAAATCGATAACTACCAAATCGATATTGAAAGTATCGAAATAACTGGGAAAGTTTATTCCAATTATAATGAAGGGCTAGGAGCTGAGCTGTTTCATTTATTACTAAATCCCTTTATCCTCAATAGAAAAGAAGGCCTGATTATTCATCCAAATTGGGCTGTTTTTCTAAACAACCACATCTAACTGTATTCATTTTTCACAAAATCTACACACATAAACTCAAATTTTAGCTCCGTTGCTTCGTATTACAAATTACATATTTTTCATACAAATAATAATACACACTAATCAACACAGCAATGTCTCATACAGAAACACTCATCAAAAATAACACGACATTAAACTTTTCAGACTTATTATAATTTTGATTATACTGAAAATTTTTTGCTTCGTTTCCTCCATACTATTTAAATTTGTGTTGATTTCTTTCCGTTATTTATCTATCTACTCTGAAGAAGGGACTTACATTGAGTCATGAAACGCTAGAAATGCAAATTTCCACTCACTGAGATACCACAAAAAGTATTATTGTTTTAATATTAATAAAAAATAAGTTTAAATATCAATGTCAGGTTGTTGAAATATCGTCTGACATCATGAAAATTTAAATAAATCTCTATTTTCCATTCTTTTCCCCATGACGATATATATTACGCAATGACCCATTATGAAGCCAATTTATCATTCTATTGAATAACCAGTATAAGCAATACATGAATTATAATATTGACTGTATGACTTTCTGAAGTGTCCATCTTTATCCGAGGTAAACAGTAATGTCACATTAAAGCCGTGATATTCATTTCGCAGTTGCTAAAAAACAAATAAACACATAATATCCAAGAGTTCCTTGATTCCCGTCTATCACTGTTGATTTTTCTAAAATATAACTCATTTCCACATAAAATTCTTAAACAATGATGATATGATTGTCATTGCATATACATCTTTTAGTGAACAACATTGCTAGTAACGAGTGCACGGCATTTTGTTCTTAAAGTTCAATACCCTGTAACTCATTAAGTGTTTTCTGTTATTTCTACTTTCATGTGACAGTAAGTAGCTCAAAGAAAGAGACATTAAACATTCATAATCTGTATTAGTTACAAAGAAATAAGTGTGAGTCACGTTATTTTAAATAATACGTGATATTATTGAATGTGTAATATAACTCAGTCTCACCTAAACCAATCTGACTGAAACGTTATTATTAATTCTTTTTTAAATTTAAACTCAGAGATATTGAAAATAAACGTTTGATTTCTATTGTTGAGCGGGAATACTCTGTTAATATATAGGCTGATCTTCATTCCATATACTGCATTAAATGGCCTTATCACAACATCAGTTACAGAAGTTGGAAATTTCTAAAGTATTTTAAAAAAGAGAACAATGATAATTACATAGACTCTTAGTTGAAATCAGATGTTTTTAGTGGTGTCACTTAAAATGTTTTTTAGTGAGGGGTTGAGTATAAACAGCATAAATTCTTGGTAACGACACTGCTTATTTTTCTCATAAAAACACTTTACTTGATAGTTACATGGTCAGTTCCTTAATAAAGCAATGCTTCATCATCATTTTAGACGCACAGACTTTTGTAGATAGTTACTGTAATGTTTTGAAAATAGTGAGAATATTGAAAAATTCCTTCATAATATAAAATTTCTTGTTACCTCATCCGTGTTAGTTATGACAATGAATACAACATTGTAGAGTAAAAGATTTCTTAAAAAGATAAGACATGTAGGTATAATTCACAGTTTAAGCTTAGAAGAGAAAATGGGTGCCCAAAAAAAATGAAAGGGAAGTTACCATGATGTTAGTGAGTAGAAAAATACCCGCTAAAATAAGTATCACGGTTAAAAACGAAAGTGAACTAAGTCATGAGGCGTTTAGTAATGGTCAATGACCTGATTTATTAAAAATGGTGGAATGTAAAACAATTTCATCAGACTATATGGTATCACTTTGACCACAGAAGAACTGAAGTGAAATGCCAACTTTTATTTTACACATATTTCCGACTCGATTGTAGACTAAAAAAAAATCAAAAACAATATAAAAAGTCTCTGTAGAAGCGCCGCACCTATTTAATGTATATTAATGAATGTTTTGAGGATTATGTAAACAATAGAGACTGATATAAAAAATAACCAAATTGCTGACATAATTGACGTCACTGTTTTGAAAACACTTTTACATGTTAGTAGATTTAGTGGATAGTAATTACCCAAGTTTACATCAAGCTTTTCCCATCTCTTTGTTTGGAAACACAGAAAACCATTTCCAACACAACTTTGTCACATGTTTACGCAAAAATAATATTCATTTAGGAAAGAATGACATGGTTTTATTATAATGTTTTGTTATATTAAAACAACTGATGTCAATGGGAAACTCCTATAAATCATAATTTATATCACAATCTCCGTCATGACTATATACCACAACAATTCAACAAATATCTAATTTACTAAAACGTCAAGTAGAGAGTCATTTATAGAACAAATGAACAAAACAAGGGATAAAATTCATAATTCAATTTTTAAATGGTTACATTTTATGGGGAAAGAAAGTTGCTTAAATCAGACGAGCTAAATATGGCTTATACTATTATTGCCCATTAACTTGGGTACTTTTACATAATGATTTAAGTCTGAATATACGCTCATTATTTTACTAGATAAAATCCGTTAAAAAGACTTTATATTAACTAATATCAATGGAAACATAACTTTATTAGGTATCGTCTGCAATGTTGTTATAATGAGCGTTAGGAAATCCATAGTTTTGAATAAAAAAACCATGAACTATTCCTAATTTTTCATAATCGTCTATTTTGGAGACTGAAATATTCAAACCAAATATTTTAATAAGCATAACACTGATTGGTTTCAACAATACTTTACTAACTTTCTACTTACTTGCGCCAGTTACCACTCATGGAGGAGCATAAGCCGCTCACCAGCATTCTCCATCCAACTCTGTCCTGGGCATTCATTTCCAGTTCTTTCCAGTTGTTATTCATCCTTTTCATATCTGCCTCTATTTACCGGCGTAATGTATTCTTTGGTCTTCCTTGTTTCCGCTTCCCTTCCGGATTCCAAGTAAGGACTTCCCTCGTGATGCAGTTCGGTGATTTCCTTAATGTATGTCTGATTCACTTCCAATGTCTTTTCCTAATTTCCTTTTCAGCTGGAAGCTGGTTTGTCCTCTCCCACAGAAGGCTGTTGCTGATGGTATCCGGCCAGTGAATGTTGAGTATTTCGCGTAGACAACTGTTTATAAATACTTGTACCTTCTTGACGATGGTTGTAGTAGCTCTCCACGTTTCAGCTCCATACAGTAGGACTGTCTTGATGTTTGTATTGAAGACTCTCATCTTAAAATTAGTCGACAGTTGTTTTGGGTTGTATATGTTCTTCGATTGTAGAGATGCGGTCCTTGCTTTGCCAATCCTTGCCTTTACGTCTGCATCTGATCCCCTACGTTCATCAATGGTGTTATCTAGGTACGTGAATGTTTCTACATCTTCCAGAGTTTCTTCATCAAATGTGATTGGGTTGGTGTTCTCCGTGTTCTACTTGAGGATCTTGGTTTATCCCTTATGTGTATGTTGAGGACCATTAATGCAGAGGGTTTTTCCACACTGGTTGTCTTGACCCTAATTTGTTCATGTGTGTGGGACAGAAGGACCAGGTCATCTGTGAAGTCGAAATCGTCTAGTTGCATGCAATTTGTTCATTTCATTTCATGCTTCCCCATTAAATGTGGAGGTCTTCATCATCCAGTCCACCACCAGAAGAAAGAGAAAGAGGGAGAGTAGGCAGCCTTGTCTTACTCTGATCCTTACTTGAAATACAACTGTCAGCTGTTCTCCATGCACCACTTTGCAGTGTAGTCCGATGCATCGATTCCGTATGATGTTGACGATCTTCCCAGCCACTCATTCCATAGTGCCGAAGGAGGTTCCAATAGGTTCTCCTATCCACACTGTCGAACGCCTTCTCATCGTCAAGGAAGTTGATGTATAGTAAGGAAATCCGTTCATGTGATTGTTCAACGATGATCCGTAGTGTCCTTATTTGGTCTGTGCACGACCGATCCTTACAGAACCTGGTCTATTGATCTCGAATTTGAGTGTCTACTTAGTCTTTCATCCTGTTCAATAATACTCTCTTGAAAACCTTTCCTGGTTCTGACAGTAGTGTGATGCCTCTGTAGTTTTAACATTTTCTCAGATCCCCTTTCTTTGGTATCTCGATGAGGTGTCTTCCTTTCCAGTCTGTCAATGACACTTTCTCTTCCTCCCGAATCTTCGTGAATAGGACATGGTGCATGTTTTCATTTGCTTCTATATCTGACTTCAGTGTTTCATCTGGTATGTTGTTAGGTCCTACTGCTTTCCTACTTTCGATTTATCTGATGGCCATCCATTGCCAGGCCTAACACAAACCACCTTGACTCCTGTTCTTACCATACTGGAGCTGAGACTAAAGTAGCATGCGTAAATTGAACAAATCTTGTAATAACTGATTACTGCGCAAAAGTGGAACATGATTTAAGTTCCGAAATTTTTTTCTTTTCTCTTCACTAGCTAGAAGAGACCTAGTACATTAAAAATAAACTTTTAAATGACATCCAGTAGATTTGTTCTGTTCCTAAATTTCTATATTCAATATTTTTCGATAATTTTAATAAGTTGATCATTTGTTTAGAAAACCAAAATATACTTATTTCTTTTCTCCTTTCCTTTTTCTAAATTTAATCTATTTAAACGATAAAATTGGTTTATAAAATTATGTTCACTAACTGGCTAAGAATGTGAAGCGTGATTCATGGAGTTTGCAGGATGAGCTGTGGTATCCCTGAGTCTTTAGGAAAGAAAGCCGTGTTCAAAATCACATCTTAATTTAGTCAAAAATAGTTTCACAATTATCTTCAACAAAACCATTTCTTGTCTATCAACACCATTGTGTGCGAATGATATGTATGTAACATATTCATCGCATTTAACTAAAAGACTATCACAGTGAAAATTCAACTTATTTCCTCATCTCTCACCTGGTCATTAATTTTATTTGGAACAAAACAACTTGGAAACAACATATTATCACTGGATATTCTATTCTTCTTACAGTTGAATAAGTCAATTAAAGATTGTCCGTAGTTAATTTGTGGATAGGAATACACAATAGTTTTTTTTGGAACTTTTACGCATGTCATTATAACAACAGTCATATTTATAAATTCTGATATGGGCGTAAATGAATAGATAAAAAGCTGAAATAAATTGATGTAAAATGGGTAAACAACCAATTTTAGTAATAAGTTAGGCCAAAACTATGAAGACATCACATAAATAATAAAGTGAGAGGTAAAGTTTAATTTCATAGTGTGAATGCTATAAGTATTATAACTCAGTATCCGAGTAAATCCATTGAAAATGTGATTCGACGCAATCAGTTTTCTCGAAGATAAGTACCCAGGCACCCGATTCATAAACAGCTAACAATGATAGTGTAATCGAATGCCCTCAGCAACCTGTAGCAAAAACCGATTTTATCCATAGGTCCCCGTAAGTGTCTACTTACTTCAAATCTATAAACAGAACATAATAAATAATTGATATCAGTCATCATTTTATAACTAATAAACCATTTCATTTAGGTATCATGTTTGTAATAACCTGTAAAATAATACACAATTACATCTACTGTTTAAATAGTCCGTCAGCATCTATAAAGTATTAATAGAATAATGATTTGTACCTACATAAAAAACTTCATGTTCCCTTTTCATAATTCTGTGAACAGCTAAAGTTGATTCCGAACAAACTTGAATAAATAAAATCAAATGTTATTGTATCTGATTTTGTCCATAAAAGTTTCATTTTAATATTATTCATTCTACTGTAAACGTATAATACCATACAGGTTTTTTCTAGCCGATAAATAAGCGTAAATTAATAGCTGAATATAAATTTTCGGTGCTTGATTAGAAACAGCTCTATTTCCTGGAGATTACATCAAAAGAAGTTTCATTTTATGAAAGTGCATTTTAATGAGTTTCATTTATATCATTTTGTGAAATTTGTTCGGTATGATGATAATATACTGATGTCCTTGAATTAACCAGTCGGAATTACGATAATGCCTCGTGTATTTTGCGAGAAATTTAAAGTGCAGTGATAAATAACGTTTGTGTTATTATAAATGAAGTAAATATTGGCAATATTTGGTCTTTAAAATGCTCGAAATCAATAAAAATATGTACTATGCAACCAAAAAGTGAATTTAAAATGGTGCTTCAGCCAAAATACAAAACATACCTTCTCCTAAGTACGTGATGTGATTCAGTACGTATTCAAGATTGCTTTGTGAGGTTAGATTATACTTTTCCACCATAATTCTTTCTTTTTATTTCATTCCTAAGCTTAATAAGTTTATAAGCAGAAGGGTCACGAAGAATAGAATTATCGCTTATGTTGGTTCGTGATGAAAACCTTAACCCTAATAATTCGACATGTGAGGGTTGATTGTTAGAATCAAAGTTATTATTTCGCTCTTGCAATATTGTTTTTCGTTGTTAATTCTTCTGTAACTAGGCAGCTTTTCCTGATTGACTGTGAGGTTACTGATAATAGTCAGTATATTATACTTTTACCTCTTGTTCTTCACTTTTACATAAGTTTTCTTTTGATTAAACAAATGAGTTTTAATGAATCAACCCGTAAATCTTCTAAATATAAATCTGTGAATGTATTCTTCTACTGCCCATATTATTGTATTTTCATAGAAAATCTGTTGTTTTCAATGAAACTACGGTTTCTTGGATTATGTTTTTCATGCTTTTTTTATTGAACCTAGAAAATGAAATATGATTATAAGATTCCAAGATTTAAAGGATTCTGTGAATATAACAAATCTGAACTATTTAGTTAAACAGTCTCATGGAACTGGATTTCTTCTGAACAATGTACTCTAAGAATGAAAACTATGCAACCAGTAACCAAATATACAGTAAGAAAATAATTAATAGTTTCGAATCACTCTTGTTATTTGATACTTCAGTCTGAGATACATCATGGTATTGAGGCAATCCTGAAAATTTCTCTCAATAGACATGACAAGCTCAGGAAAGATCAAGAAGCATTTTATTTAATCAGCGTTTGACTAAAAGTTTTGCTAGAAACATCACGAAAATGAAAAGTCACATGTAGAGTTTCTGATTGGCTGATTACTACACAGCTATTGTGTTTAGTAGCATCCCAGAATTTTCAGGAAAACCCAAGGACTTCTAAAATACTATAAAAACCCTACATTCTCTATACATGATTGAACCTTTGAAGTAAAGTGCTTCTCGCATATTTTGAGCCTTTTCTCTCATGTTCAAGTCGCTGTGTAGATTTAGCTTGGGGGTTACGAGACTAGCTTAGGATCCGAGTATAGCGTTCAATCACCAAAACTTATCACATGGAAAAGGACTCGAAATTCTGTTGTTAATGTTTATGTCAAAGCTATTGATATCCAACATTTAAAAAGTGCTAGATACAATTTTAGGGACGAGAGACAAGATTGAAGTAACCAAATACTTCCCTGAAGTGACACAAGTGAATAGCAACTACATTTTTATAAGGAATGGTAATTAATTTCAAAAGCAAAGTGTAATAAGTTCATAAAAATCATCTTAGTTTGTGGGAATGTTTTTCTGTCTCTAATCAATCTAAAAAAGCTAGTCCAGGTTTGAAAACAGAATAGGCAATTTAGTAATACAACAACTTGAGATTAATGCTTATATATCTAGAATCCAATCTTATTTTGAACGTAGTACATGTAATATCATCAACCTACAAATCGGTTGCTGTAAAATGTATTGCAAAATGAGCGAACTGCAAACTGTTTTCATTAACATAATTACAAGTTTTTTTTACCTTGATTGTAAACAACTTTATAATTAAACAATATTTTAATGAGACTGGAAACACAACATCCACGTTCTTTGAATATTCAGTGAAAACTGAATTTTCCTTTATTTCTTAAGTCGTCTTCTGGAAAAAATATATAATCTATGGATCTAGGTTTTCGGTGTTGAACTAGATCTGAGTTTTATTAAAATAATATACGTTCATTATTAGAGAAGCTTGAAGGACTACCTACTAATTGCAAAACAAATAAACGGTCTTATTTTCACTTCCTTGAAAGAGTGAACTATAGAATCTGTGTTTTATCCTTCCTCTTTAACTTTACTTTATGTAAACAAAGCATCCGGCTTTTACATGAATTTCATTGGTTCTGTTATACATGACTTTTGGTATTTCTTATCTTTCAGTGATGTTTAATAGGTTTTTCGACATTTTACAAAGCTCATTGTTTGATTCATAAAGGTGGTCCTAATAAACTGAAAAATCCACATGTTTCTCAACTAAATACTACGTTTTAACAACTTTGGTAAGCAAATGGACATTTCTACCTCGGGCTTAAATAGATATCTTCTCATTACTATTACTATTAAGACCATATACCTTACCTTGTTACATTTTTGATATAATTATAAGTGTTTTATTCTCAAGAGCCACGTGTTATTGTTTTACACCAGAAATGTTTTTCGCCTAAATCTTCTCTCATTTATTCTCTGTTGCATCGAAAGTCTTCATCAAGATGAAGTACTAAAACCTTATCTATATTTTATTAGACAAAAATTATGTACGAAAAGACGTTGCAGTCACGTTTTTGTTAGGTAACAATTACAATATTAATAGTTGAGATCATGAGTCAATTAAAGCTAGACCACCATGGAAAACCTGGAAGCATTGAACGGCCGTTTCGTCCTATTGTGAGACTCCTCAACAGTGCGCATTCACGATCCTACCTTGCTAGATTCAAACCTAGGACCTATCAGTGAAGTTCAACCAGGTCTGTTGTGAGATGGTAACTCACTGAAGACAATGGTGGATGAGTCGTTCAATTGCATGGATCGGTTGCAGTTAGACATTAACACCGTTGGATGCCTGCTCAATGGTCTAGAGGTTAGGCACTCGCGAGCGAGACAGATGGGTCCTGGGTTCGAATCACGTGAGGCGGGATCGTTAATGCGCACTGCTGAGGAGCCCCACAATGGGACAAAACGGCCTTCCAGCGCTTCCAGGTTTTCCATGGTGGTCTAGCTTCAATTGACTCATGATCTCAACTACTAAAATTACTAAATTATCCACAAATACCCCTTCTGATAATAATTATAATATATGATTGTATGTAACGAGACGTGATGTAAGGAGTTACTGGTACGGTGATCCATGTTGAAGAATCCTCTCATAGATTTCATGTATGACCGATTCTATTCCTAGTTCCATGGGCTTGCTGTGTATTATCTTTCTGGTGATGTGAAGTTCTAATTTCCGAATATTTCCTGATATAATTAGAATCCAAATGTGCTTAGACAAATACATTCCAAAATATAATTAACTTTTCAAATAATTATTTAAAGATCATGGTTCAATAATATATTTTACGACTCCTTCCTCATAGGGGTGGGTTCATATCATTAAACATTCCAAACAACTGTGTGTTTGTGACTTGACTACCGTGAGCAACAAAACAAATCCCATCAAAATAAATGACTGTATAATTGTTATATGACAAACTAGAAATTGTACAGTATAAAAATAAACTAGCATAAAAAGCAAACCGCTTATAAGAGCTTGTCTTCTACATTTTAAATTGCCCCAACTGAACATCAGCACAACAAAATACATAGGTTTCGTAAAACTAGGATTAAAGGACTATTATTCAAATATAAAGACTATTTCGACAGTGTTTCGCAATGCTACACAAATGCTTGAATCAATGTTTTTATCAGCTTCCACATATTCAGATTTATGGGTAACTTCTTATCATGCAGAATATAGCAAGTATAAAACTGGCAGTACCTTCAAATAAATACATGATAGTAAACTTCAACTACATAGATTTTGTTTTGTTTTACTACTAATTACCAGACTATCATGAAAAGTAATGGTATGAAACTGAACAATTTTATATCACTGTTAAATCCTTACAATTGGCCTATTATCTAACATTCTACTTATTTTTGGATGAAAATTTAGGCATTTTACTCAGGTATTACCTGAAAACTAACAACATAAATCGTAGAACAGCAGTTTACAAGATCACGAAAGTATGTATCAAAGACGACTCCAATTGTTAGTTTCACAACAGACTCTATTTGTTGTTGATAGCATTTCTCATAGATTCATTGTGATCATTAATTTTGCAATGCACTAACAACTAGATAATTTCATATGAGCTGTGAAACAGTTGTGTACCCATATATTTAAAATTGGTTAGCAAACAAACTTTTTTTATTTTCTCGAAGTCCCTTTTAAAGTGTTTATACAGATAATCAGTTCTTTTTGCGATGGCACTCAATCACTCCATTTAAATCACACTCATTCACGTTCAAGTACGGCCAGTGACCAAGTCGTTTCAATCAGAGTGGACTTTAGAATAATGAGCTGTTTGTAATAAATAAGTAAAACTTTTGGAGACAGTGACATAAATCTTAATATTAAACTATTCTATATGCTAAAACTCATTTTATAAGCTTTTCCTTTGAATAAACAGTTATTGGTCTATTTGGCCTTGTAAAAGACATATTGTGACGAAATCATTTCAAAGGAGTTTCTACTAACTGATTAAAATTGTGATGCTCATCTCATTTCTTTTAAAATATGATGGTGATCATTCTCCGAACTTTGAACAAATATTTCGCTTGTTCCGTTTCCTTTTTTAAATGTTTTATTTATTTTTTTTCCTAACTCAGTAGCAATTTGCTTAACCAGGGTAATATTTGGTTAAGATTAGTGATTTAACCTTTCGAAGTTTCCAGATTTATTGACGAACATTCATTTATAAATTTTGGTGTTTAAATAGATCGAATATATCGTACATTAAAAATAATCTCTGCTTCTGAGAAGCCGCTCTAAAACTCAAATTTGTTTTATTCAATCATGTCAATATAGTTTGTTAAAATATGAAACAGTTGTTTTTGGATTCGATTCTCACTTGACACCATAATTTTGTCCATAGATTTTGCTTACGAATAACACACTAATCTCTTTCTGTGTTATTAAGTTACTTTCTAAAGAAAATTTCATAAGCGTCCATGGTCGGTAACTAGGTGGGTTGGTCAATTAAATCACGGTTCTGTTAGAATCTTTCAAGATGCATTTATGATGCCTCTATAAGCTCTTCACGTGTTTGATGCTATTTTTACTGGGTTTTTTTTATCCAAAATGGTTTTCTGAATAAATTTCCTACTTCAATTGAAATCTATTAGCAGCATATGTGTAAAAATGTCAATCATATTTTGTTAATTTACCATGACAACAATAACTGCGATTAAAAACATGCAGAAAGCATAGTTCATGCATTGTTTACACAGTCAAATAAATAGGGAATACGTTTATTCGTGATTAACGAAAATGTTTATTCACCATAGGGATCGAATTTAATTTTAAATTATCAGTCATTAAATTTAAAGTGCTTAAGTAGTGTACAAATTAAATAAACACTAAACATTGAAAATCATAAGGACATTTCGCTAAATTCACGTAGTTGTTATCTACTTTTCCATTGTTGACCAATTTCTTATTACATTCATAACAAAAATCCCGCTTTCTGGAAGCAATTAATCCATTTAATAAACATTTGTGTTGATTTCATAAATGCTTGTTTAGCTTTTAAAAATAATAAATTGGTGAAAATAATTTGATAACTGCAGGAGATGATTGCTTTATTTCATTCCGTTATATTTGGTTCCAAAAGGTGGTGAGAATCATTTTTCCACTTATTATCAATAGATTGGAAGTTGACGATCCATGCTTTAAAATAATTGTCACTTATAATAAAAGTCCCGTAGTAGATCAATCAAGGTCAGTATAATGATTCCAAAATAAACATTTTTGTTGCACTGTTATCAGGATGTTACAACTGATTTAGATCTATGTCAAGTGTCTTCAATTCACATATAATCGTCCCAAATAGGACGAAACGCACGTACTGAATTCCACTGCTAGTCACTATCCATCTTCGCTTAAATGGCTATTTGTTTTTAGAAATATTAATTTTCGTGGAAAAAACATTTAAACTTAAGCTACTGACCAAAATCACACAGTTAATTAATTGGAAGAAGTATATTATTCTTACAATGTGTTACATGTCGATAGAGTACAAAGTACCACAACTATTTATAAATCTGTAAGAAATTCGGGTATAATACCGTGGGTTTATTTTATAATCTATGAAATAAAAATATTACAGTTTAAAAAAACCGAAGTTTCCTTATTTGGTTAAACGTCAACGACAAACAATATTCAGTAGAAAAGAACGAATAGAGAAGAGAAATTTCTTTTCAATTCGTTCATCATCATGGCTCTATACAACAATGAAATAATACTTATAGAGCAGTCACGTTACGTAATAATTACACGTCACATTGATTATAAAGTAATATTGAGTAATTGAAAGAAAGAGGATAATAATAGTCAAGATAGTTATTCAAAAAATTAAATAGTTGCTAATCGCATAATGAAATGTTTTGATGAAAGGTCAGTATTATAGTAGTTATGTAAGAATTGAAACGAATATTGAAAACATGGAAGAAACTAGAAAATCGTCTAAATATTTTGAATGAAAGAGCCTAATCAAAGTCCAGATAAAAACTCACTCCTATACCGATCGCAAAGCTAGCAAGAGCGGTTGTACAAACTTCTTTTGAATGCAAAGGTTTGGTTTATGAACATGGATTTCTATGGTTTCAGAAATGTGCAAAAGACCAACTCGTAAACCATGTGGTAAATTTGATGGAATATGGTGGATATCCTTAAAAACTTTATTTAAGTGAACTTGATAACCTATATCCACCGAGGGAGGAGAGAATAGAACTCTGAATCACTCTTACCTATCATTTACTCAACCAAAAATGGATGATGTTCTGCTATGAGATGAAAGACTTTTCGAATTATGCACCTTATATAATTGGCTCTACAGGAACAGTTGGATTGGTAAATATATATGAATGTGGCGAATTCTGCCAGTCTGTCCTTGTTTAGGGTTTTCATTATCGGGCAATCGTAGAAAACTGTATTCCGATTGGCTGCACTAAATGTTTTTGATCTGCTTTCTTAACCTTTGGGTCATGATTTTCTCGGTAGCATCAATTAGAAATTGTAGTTTTAAGGACAATACTTTCTTTGGAACTGTAGATACTTTTGATCTTCCTTTCATCTCATTCATGTGTTCTTTGATAAGTTTCCTTGAACATCCATTCCTACTAACCATGTTAAGAAATTTCTCGAACCATTTACAATGGTGTCATTACAGTAAATCATTCTAACACGATGAGTCAGGATATCTGCTAAGTTTATTTTATATCTGATTGATACAGCACTAAAGAAACAAGTGTATTGCCCAACTGCAGATTCTCTATTTATCCCTCTTTTTGTTAGTTGGATATCAAAAAAAGATATGCTATTACTCTGTTCTTCCTCAAGTGTAAAATTAATAGATGGATGAATGTTATTAGATATATTAGGTAAATCATACTTCACAAGCTTTTTTCTAACACTATGAAAATATCATCTATATAACGACAGTAAGCTGTTAGATGACTGATTTTGTCTTCAAGTGGTCAATTTCCCAGTCCTGCAAGTAAAATTTCTGCTGGGAGAGGGCCCAATGGTAACCCCATGGTTATATCATCCAACTGTTCATAATATTTATTGTCGAATAGGAAGTGGACATTCATCATGCATCTGAAAATTAACTGTTTTATTGTAGATACAAGAATAAAGGTTTTTCTCCTAGTTCACTGAAAATAAAATACACAGTTTCTAGTAGCGGAATTTTAGTGAGTATAGACGATACATTTAATGACGTCAATGACATAATTTAATAATATTTTTACAAATCATTGTACATCGGTTTAGCTCCAAAATGCTTTTGCGTTCCCTAAGTTTCAACGTTTTAAATATTGTGAAGGAAGAACATGTTTAATGCTAAACATTATTCAAGTCTTCCGACATGGTCGCTTTTTAGCAAGCTTTTTATCTACGTTAAACGAAGTTTTTTCCAACGGTTAAGAAATCTCATAACAAGTACATTTACCTATGCAAAAGACAGTTGTACTTTAAATTCCTATGAAATGCTAATTCGATTTCACCACATTATTTCTGCGTGAAATCTTATCATTTTTCAGTACCGTTTATATGATCGCAATATCTGTCTCTCTGTTGCTTTCAAAGGCGACTAGCGTGTGTTGTATCAAATACATAGACCATCTCTATGTTAATACGCTTTTATAGATCAGAGGGGGTTTTGTGAAGAATTTAATATTTTCATAGTTGAAATCAAGGGTCAATTGAAGCTAGACCACGATCGAAAACCCGCCCAGTGCTTCCAGGTTTTCGATCGTGGTCTGGCTTCAATTGACCCATGATTTCAACTATGAAAATACGCTTTTGGACTTTTAATTGACGGTAAATACTATTTCTCGCTGAACGAAATCGTTTCCAGTTTTTTAGTTTTTCAGCCCATTTGGTCATCTTTTTTAATACATTTTCTTAGTAAGCAAAATGCGACTTTGGTAATCGTATGAAGTCAAAAACATTTTCAAATCCGTTTTAAGATGAATATTATATTCGTGTAAAAGTAATTAATATACAAGCAAAAGCACGAAACAAATCAACTTGTTAGCATTTCCTCATTAATGCAAGCAACTTAAGAACCCAATTATTATTGTTGTTTTGTATCTCTTCAACTCGATGATAAATATTCAGATATAATAGCTGAATTGTAGTTCTTCATTAAACACGAATGTTTTTAACTTCTTTCAACATAATGATGAGTTAACCTTATAATTAATGAAACTTTGCTGGATCATTGAAGTAAATTGAGAGAGTTTTAGCAATTTAACAGGAGAAAATTGAATGTGTTAATACCTATAACCGAATGAAAAATTCTTTATAAATTAATGGTGACATTTTGAGGAGTGCTTTCTCTCTTTATTTTATAGGGTGGCTATTGAATCACAAGTGATTTTGGTTCATCATATGGAACTGTATTAAGACTAGCTCATACTCATTCTGTTTAAATGTTTGTTCTAATTGAGTATCACTTTTAATTCCAGGGATATTTCGTTTACATGAATGTTAAAGATCATGGTTATTTATTACAAATATTTTATTATTGCTTTACTAACAGACAGGAAGTATTACTCCGTAGTTTTTAACAGGAGATAACAGTTTATCAGCTTGATAAACATTGCATTTGTAGTACATTATAAGCCTTTAAAATAAAGCTGTGAAAGAGATTACAACTGGTAAATCTCTGTTAATTATCTAGTTGCTTGCATTCAATGAAGCTGGTTCAGTGTCATTTCCATAGTAATTTCACGGGGTTGATTTTGGCCAGCAAACCGTAAATTAGTTCAAACCTTATTACAAAAACATGTTATGGTGCACAAATATAACTGAATGACCACATGGTGTGATTTTCTTGAAACTCTAATATGGTTTTAAATTTACTGAATAATAACTCAACTCTTTAGGAATGTTAAACCGTACGTTTCGCAATTCCTTAATGCAATATAAAACATCATGAAGAGAATAAATGTTTAAAATAATTTGAACATATCTATTTACGGAAATCAATTGAAATGATTTCAGCACAGGATGGGTAACATGGAAGTATTTGTTGAAGTTTATGTCTATCCCAAAGAAAGTGATTTTAGTTTAACGCAGTTATCCATCAAAAGTACTCATAACCCTAAAATGTAATATATTTCATCACTAAGTAACGAATTCCAACTTTCATGAGTCAAAAGCTGCTCATGCTGTCCCTAGTCACTTTCAGGTGCTCAAATAAAACACAATTTTCAGATATACCAGTTTATCGACTTATATTAGTTCAATGTAAATTATATGTTAATAACTTGAAAGTTTTAATAGAAAAAGTGTTAATAAGCATACTTAATAGTTAACAATAATCATCAGTAAAATAGTTTAGAGAAACACATCATGTTTTCATCCTCATTTGAAATAAAATATTTGGTAAATGCATTGGGATTCATTGTTTGAACCAACCTGACTTAAATTAAATTGCATATATTAAGAACGTTAAAGCGATTCTTAATTCCTTCGATTCCACTGACACAAATGATACATTTTTTCAAATAACGAGCGCGTTGACAATATATTCAAGAATTTAGAAGATTATCTGATTTCCAACAGGGGAATATGCACTGCAGTATTTGTTTGAAATCAGTCTGAAATTAAAAGTTTACATTTGAAACATGTAAATACTCTTTGATACACCAGTTTGAAAGGACTCTAGAAGTTTTTTGTAAAATAAAATATCCAGTAGAAAACTGTGTCTAGATTTCAAAAATGGTATACGAATAATCATGCAGGTCATATAAACCACTGACTGTATTCAAAACTTTTCGAACAAAATGAGTTCACAGCGATCTTTGAAATCATGTTTTCTGGAGGAAATCTAATGTCATGTATTCAGTTACAGTTACCATTATTTCAGTAGGCTATTAAATAACTCATGGGTATTGCAGCTCATGAAAAGTACAAAAGCAAAACAAGACATCAATTAATAGAAAACAAGACAGATTATCATTTATGAGCTATATAGATTCAAATCTCTAGTTCTATAAAGAAGCTCCCAGAAAGACAATAAACTGAAAACAAAAGTATTTTACTCTGACAAATGTAAATTTAAACTACTTTAGGTCTATTTTATCCTTTCCATATACCTACAATAATGAAACAACATACCATTTTTAACTCCCTTTTGACGTATAATCCCTTAAACCTCGAATTCTTGTCGTTGACCACTTGTCAGGCAAAAGAATATTCAAATAAATCCATGGTTGCTAGTAGGTATTTAATTTCTTGTGAATGTAGTTAAGTGTATATTTTACAAAAGTTAAGTCCGTTTTTCTCATTGGTCATTAAATATTAATGAGCTCTCTGAGTTTTGAATCAAATAAATAATGATGACTGAATAGAACGAAGGTATGTAACATCGTATTATTAAATAATAGCCATTTCCGTCAGTACTTCAGTGGTTTATCGATGTTTTGTCAAACGAACAAAAAAGTTCATCGAACTATTCTGAATGCTTATGCTCTGTACAAATAGAACCGATAAGTTTCATCTTTATCCTTTCAGTGAGGAACTGCAACAATTTTTCTTACGAAGTTCGATCTTCAGTGATACATAACGTAACTGCGTGGATATGTAGAGAGCAGATATAATGGAATAAAAATCACGTTTAGATACGTCATCAAGGAAAGTAGCACCTGACCAGGAAATACAAAAAAGAATTTAATTTACGGAAACTAAATGTAAACACAGCTTGTTCTTTTTAACATAAGCAGTAGGTCATAATTTAGAAGTGAAAAAAGATTGGGAACTATGAATATCAACTACAGTCCTTTCTAAACACTACTTCGTTAACTGAAATAACAGAACTTGCAATACCGTTTGTCACAGTAGCTAGTAATAGGTCAGCTATATGCAAAACACAAAAGATCAGTTTCGTTAGATCACTTCTGGTTTGAATCTAGGAAATTGTTTTTCTGTTTGAACACTAAGCATTTTGTAAAGCATAAAAAATTGGTCTCAAACTTACCCGAAACGATCTACTCATGATTAGATAAATGATTGGATTGACGAAGCTATTCGACATTGCTATCCAGTGGCACATACCATACACAAGTCTGGTTGTATGTTCAGGCATATTGCGAAATAATGTACTAAAATCTTGTAGAAGGAAGAATAAGTGTGATGGAAGCCAACAAATACCAAACATCGCAACAATGAATGCCAACATTTTAATGATCTATATGAAGAAAATCCAAAAAAGAATATTCATTCAAAAATTCTGTACAATGGTGTTTAGAACATAAAACTCCCTTAAATATGATGCATGAATGTTTTTTACTAGGGAGTAAATATTATCATTTGTCTTCAAATGTTTCACACTTTGGTTCCTCGTACATTAACAAAAACTTTCTGACATGGTTGACTGACAGCTACGACATGATGCTTTGAATAAAACACCTGGTAAAATGCTTAATAAATGGAATACGCCCAATGAATATGGTGTAATCCTATTAATAAATTGAATGTTAGCTACATTAAACTGATGTTCGATTAAAGTCCATTTTCAGTAAACGTCCATCAAAAGAAAACTGTTCCAAACGTTGACCATTTAATGTACACAATAAATTTAAACATCAAATAACATATGTCACTTGAATTACAACCCAGTGTAGTAAATTTAAAATGCTTACTGTAAAAATTTTAATCCCCAGGTTCACTTTTTATGACGTCAAATTATATTTTGACAAAAGATAGCTTAACAGGCAAAAACCGTTGATTTATGACAATAACATAATTAAGTAACAAAAGTCATTTCTCAGTCAATAAATATGTCAACAACTACGAACTATTAAAACAAGAATTTTGGAAAAATATCTGGATGATACCGCTGCACGTCAAAAGATGATTACCACTTTATAAAACCAATTTTAATACAATTCAAATTAACTCAGAAACCTAAACTTCTTATAATTACTATGTGATTTAATGAGTGTTTAAGATGTTATCGTAAGCACTCAATATTTCATACTTTATAATATCTGAGAAGTAATGCTAACAAGATCTCACCTATTTTCATTTCATCCTGAAACCGGAAAAATTAAAGTATGGTATGAATTCAATAGGCAGTAATCAATTATCTCAATTAAATAATAGTGTTTTGTTTGAAGATACTAGTAATCAAACAAACATAACGGAAGCTAAGGATCAATAAAATAAATTGTCACGTCTCTCTATAGATCCATTCTCTATGCTATGAATGTCAGAGATATAATTTAAAATCAGTTTTATATATTCTGAAGGTCCATTTGTTAAACGCCACCACCTATATAAATCTCATAAGAAAATTAATCAATATATTTTGATGAAATTAAGAGCTACTTTTATCAAAGTGATCCTGAAACAGGAGCTATAAGAAATATACGGTTGTATAGTATTATATAAATATTACATCCTCATGATTTTAATCGTAAATTTTAACTAACTAAAGTTTAACAGTAGTTAAATATCTACAATAGAGTCAGTACCTCTCAAAATAGCATTATTTACAAGTGTTTGGTAAACCTGAAAATTTCTAAAATGAATTATTGAAGATATACTACTTTATATAGTTCGAAGTCCCTTAAAATCAGAAGTGATGAAATCCAGTTCTGATGTGGAATAAAATCAGGCTTAAGTAATCAGTTTCCATAGAAAAATGAATAAATTATTAACCCATTTATTTTAAATGTAATAATGCATTATGTAGAAACAGAATACAATCGTTTACTGAACTAACCACATAGCAATTACTATTGATTTTCAATTTAATTAACTAACAGAAAACTGGCTAGTTATAGTGTTATTTCGTTTGATTAGCTCCCTGAAAATGAAAACTTTCTCTGATTAAAATGACGAAATATTTAGGGACAACAAAAGTGCACGAATAAATACATTTTAAATAGAGCCATAACAACAAGGTTTGAACAATGAAATAAATTCATTTTATTTAACGCCTCATCAGCTGCACACAACCTAAAATTACTAACAAATGTTTAACATAGATTTTATGCGAAGCACTTGATTTCAGGCTGTTTGGTACTGATGAAAAGTTGTAAAATAGAATGAATCTGTTTTATTCTGCAAACCGTGGTATTCTCACTTTTTTAATGTTTATCAAGAAACCAACTTGTACAAATTTTACACTGTGTCTGTTTTGTTTTAATTTGCTAACTTACTCATCACTTCTTTCATAGAATTAAATGTACTCAATATTGCGCCTTTGACAGTTTTCTTACTGAAAATGGGTTCTTATCCATAAATGTATTAAGGAATTTTAAACATATTTCTAATCCCCCAGTTCATTCTTTCAAATCTAGTTATCAAATGAAACTGATCTTATTGATATTGTAAATCATGAATGCAGATTTAGCTAATTATAAATTTTTATTGCAGTTTGGTCTATCGTGAGATTAACATTCAATATATAGTGTTCGATCTAAATAATGATTGTTCAGGACTATGACGAAAGAATAAAAGATAATCAAATTTTCAGTAAAGAGTAAGTAAGATTTGATGGATTTAAGAAAAAGGTTACTTGTTTGCTAAGACTGTAAAATCTCGTTAATTAAATAAAATAAGCAGTAAAAATGTCTCTTCTTAAGCTCAATATATTCAGTATTTGTAAAACCTTTTAAATTGATTATCTGTGGTATTGAAATGGACTCTTCAGTACACCTGATTTTGCAAATAGTTCCGGATGATCTTTGAAAATATTTGGTTGAATCATTCTATTTTTAGACAATTTTCAACTTCAATCAATAAAAATATTTGTGTGAATCACATTGTACCAACTAGCGGGATGACTGTGAATACATTTTCGTGTCCAAAATTACTATCTGATAAGAAATATTATATAAATGTTGAGAAACATATTTGATACAAAGAGCTAATTCACTGGGAAAATAATTTTCAATGTTAGATTAATACAAATTTAAGGAGGTTCTTGGTCTTGCTATATGGTTGCATTTAAAGATGTTACAGATTGATAAACATACATTTTGAACTTTCTTGGATTTCTTTATTGGATTCTCTTCTAGTTACAAGTTTACATGTATCCTTGGGTAACAAGTGAGACGAAAAACGTCGACAAGAACTAATATCACACTTTTCAACCATATCTATACCTTTTGGTTATACTGTAATTATAATTTCAACTTGGTTCAATCGAATTTATTTTTATGATGCGTTCGTTATATTTTTGGTTGATTTTCGAATTGTTTGACCCATTTATGGTGAGGTCTTTGTACTTAATACATAAATAGTATACACCAAGATTAATAAATTAATCAGTAGTTGATAGTGGATACAAAGAACTTAAACAAACTGAGAAAATTTTCACATTGTATGTAGATAGGTAAATTTGAGGGACAATAATAAGAAGTAGTGTTTCATGTTAAATTTCATAATATGCATGATTAAATAAACAATGTAGATTGCATCAAATGTAGTGCAACCGACGTGTATATTCTTTGGGTACTATCCAAGTGTCTAGTAGTTTACTCCCAAAGATTTCAGGAATATAAAAGACGGTCCTGATAAGAATTTGTTAATACATTAGTTATTAGAAAACCGAACATGAGTCCGCCTAGTGAATTTTTGATGACATATAATATGAACATCGAATCATACAGAAAAATAGTGCTCTATGAGTAATAATGAAGTCTTAATTATAAATACACAAAAATAATGTTACTTTCTATCCGATTGCTCACGTTTGTCAAGCTGACTTATAATGAGAGCTTTTGGTTTATTTCTTTGATTTATATCCAAAACTATCTGTTGAAAATATAAATATTTCTTTTATCATATTTAGGACACTATTTTGACTGAGTCAGTTACGCTTCACTTAACGATTTATGTTAACTTCGATGTTTTATTTCGGAGTTTTGAGGAATTCACCGTATTCTCTAATGAAGTCAGTTTGTTATTACTTTATCAAGCCTCTTATCTGAGCTTCTATCTTGCTCTAGATATACGGATATCTCAGTTCACTGTATCCAGTTATATAATAATACTCCCATCGATATTTACTTGAGTGTCTGATAACAAATCATGTGACTGTCAATTGAAATACCTAACTGTTGAGAAATACTAAATCTATACTTTGGATCTTTTATAATATATTGAAGCCTTCTGTTTCAAACTATAAAGCTAAGGAACTTCAAGTTTTTAATTGAAGTACACACATGAATTCCAATTTGTACATCAATGATGGTTATTAAGATAATTTGATCATCTTAACCTTCACATAGACTTTAATAAAAGTAAGTGGTAACACAAGTCAAATCCGAAAGCAATCAAAAATCTTGAAAATATACTTTTTCGATAATGAGAATTTACGCATTTTGATTATTAACAGTTATGCTCAAGGGATTTATTGTAATTTATTGAATCTATCAACACCTTCCTGGAGTAAAATAAAATCCTTAAAGAATGACTACCAAATGTCAGGATTAAACTAATTAGTCTATCCAAATTATATTTTGCCAATTAGCTGACTGATATAAATTTTTTCATTAACAAGTAATAATACCGGATATTGATAATAAAATGTTTACCAATAGACAAGTAAGCCCAAAATACCAGTTACTTCGATGGAGTAGTAACACATGTGTTTAGGTGAATATTTCCACCAAATAAATAGCAGAAAATGAGACTGGCCGTATTTCAAACTTTGTGTTTTGAAGTGGCTCCTCTTTTTCCTAAACCAATAACGTCATCGAATTTCAACAAACCGATAATAAAATACACCATACAAGTATATTATTATGTTAAAATTAATTTTCAGCAAATAAAATTGAACTTCATTTTGGCATTTCGTCTAAAGTATATTTACTGTTTCAATAAATAGATAAATCAGTGCAAAGCAAATAAATTATCAACATTTCATTTCAGATTACTGTCCATCAAACTGTTTTTTTTTGGTTAATTGGGTCAAATACCTGTTCAAAAAAAACAGTTTAAAATATGTAAATGCTTCATTATTAACGTTTTTTCGTGAAATATTATTTTAAATGTCAGCTAAACAACAGGAAAATATAAATCAATAGATTGAATTGTTACAGTATGGTCTCATTGCATCCCTCTGTTAACTGTTTTTTTCTGTAACTTGCCTACTGTAGCTGTATTTAATCGATTATCAACAAACCAAATGTATGAAATGTCAATAGTATGATGGTTAGAACTTAAAAAAACGACTAAGAATATCAATAAAATCGACATTTACTGAGATTTCTGTTTCAAAGAAATGCTATAGTATTTCAACAGTTCCTTTTTATGACTTTCATTATAATAATGGTATAGTTAACATGTTATAATCATATGTGATGTAACACTGTCTAATGCAATCAAACAAGTGATGACCGATTTAAAAAATGAAAACTTATGATCAACAGAAAATCATTGTCTATGAGCTCTATATGACTAAATGTTGTATGGAGATTATAGCTTGAAACAAAGAAGAGTTTTTAAAAGCATTCTAACACAATGGAAAAAGGACAACGAATTCACGTATACAGATATACCACATAAAATGTATCCGGATCCTAGTAATATATTCATTTTAAAACAAAGAATTATAAGTGAATTTCTTCAAGAAGAAGCTCATTTTTATCTTGTATAAATAAAATTTCAATTTTATAGCCTTATTATGACAAGTGCTACCTTGATCTTTTTATTCTTGTAACTAGTGTTCATGTATGGTCCAAATACTTGATTTGCTGATTACCATCAACTTATTTTTAAGTTTTTTGTCAACTTAATGTCGACTAATCAAAAGATAAAAACATGGCTATCTGTATAAAAATACTTTGGTTGCCCACAAAAAATAATCAAAATGTTAAATAACGAAAATTAACTTACTCGTTTCTTTTCTTTAATCCGCATATCTTCTACACCTTTAATTGACTCCCCAGGTGTTTTGCGGTTCCATAACCTAAAACTAATATATCCATAGGTTGACGTTTGTATTCCCAGTGGGATGATGTAAATTACTAAGAAAAGTACAACTGTATAAATTGAACGCTTATAGTCATCTCCATCCCATGATTCTTGACATAATTTACGACCAGCTGAATAGCCTTCTTTTTGCTCTAATGGATTTGTATTTTGTCCTTGTCTTTGTGTTCTGGTTGCAAACAGTTGTACTGTACTACCGCTAAATGAAATAGCCCAAATACTTATTATTATGCAGATAGTCAATGATTTTTGATGTCTACTGGGCCAATGATCAAATCTAAATGGACTTATTATACCAAATAATCGGTTTAGACTAATAACAGTATTGGTTAATGACGAGGCTGTAACCATAACCAGTTGTACATAAACAACAATTGGACACATTAAATCAGGAAATGGCCAGTGATGTAAATAAATTTGTGTAAACGTAAACGGAATACAAAAAAGGCCCATGAATAAATCAGATATTCCTAAACTGGCTAAATAATAATTAAATGCTCCATTCATATAAAATGTTTGCTTTTGGCATGTGTTTCTCATAATATGGTGTAAGTGTTTCGGTGCTTTTTCTATTGAATTATCCAGATTCTTTTTCAATAAATTATTGTGATCATAATCACTCGCTGAACTGCTATAATTTCCATCAACATGACGATTCTTAAATGACTGTAGATAATTTTCTGAATGTGGATCTACCTGCTTTTCAGTACTGGTAAATGGTTTCATTGTAGTACGATATTTTATGCCAAATTTTTTACGTTTTCGCAAAAATATACATATTGCTATTGTATTGCCAATGAAAGAAGATAACATTGTGATAATATACACCGAAAATACTAATATACTAAGGAAAATTGATGTTTCGTTTTTATGAATGATAATATAATTTTCATACATATCATTACTCATTAAATTTTCCGTAACATTATCAATATGATTAACAGAACTTGTGCTCCAGATGTTAAGTTGACCACTTTCATAAACTGAACTGAAATTATTCATGTTTTCTTCAAAAGAAACCGTAATATGTGAAATTTACTGAAACGCCCAAGCTGTAAACTAACCTGTTAAACATTCATTTCTCAAGTGGTATAAATAAATAACCCAGTGAATTATTTTAACTGGTTAGTTTCTGTGTTATTCACGATTGGCTAATCTTCATTATCTATAAATAAAGACAACAAAACTTTTACCAAACAGTATACTTTTAATAAAATATAAAGTGCATGTCTGTAATAATAGTAATAAGGAAAGCTGTAGAAACCATGAAATGACATTTCCATCAATCAATGACAATGTCATATAAATTCTTTAGCCAGTAGTCTACTGTTCACTCCCGTAACTGGGTGGTGAAGCAAAAAACCAAAAGACCAATATGAAAGCTTTCAAAATGTTAAATTAGTAATTATCTGCAAAAACGTAGGGACAAATTCTCTTCTCAACTTTACACAATGTTTAAGAAAACAGAGACTTTATTGGTAAGATTACAAAATACTTAAATTTACCTCTCAATATGATGTGTAACTAATAAATTTTGTATTTCAACTGCCAAAATGCTGTAATCAGAGTGTTAAATGCCACGACGGTAAGCCGAAACCATCTGTTCAAAGCTGCGCTTTTAAATGTTCTGTCCTCTTAATTTACTTATCGTCTTCGTACACATAAAAGTGTCTGTAAACAAAAGATAGAAATAATCCTGATAATAATCGTTCTGAAATTAATAACTTTGGTTTGAAATCTAAGGAAAAATTTCTCAACCTCTGAACCAACTAAGAACACAAGACTTTTTTGAAAGAAAGACTTCGTATTCAATAGAAAATGTCCATTTCTTAATAAAATAGTTTACAAAAGGAAATTTTCTAGAACTAAATCCTATAAATTAAACCAAAATCAGGTAGTTTTTATCCTAAGTTAAAGATGGAATGTGGGTCTATCATTATCAAATCGAACTGAAAACATTTTCATATCAACAACTACTATACAGGAACAAGATTTATCCATTATTAGGCAATAGGAAATGTGAATATGGAAAACTTCTATCAAATTCTAGTATTCATTTTTTCACTTATTATTCTGGAACCTGCTAAATGATGAATAAAAGTGATATTCAATCACTTCATTTTTAATTTTACGCGATCATGACTTAATCCGCGTTGATGAATAACGGAGTTAAATAAGTCAAATACGAGAATGGATTGTGAATACATATATTTTGTACACTCATTGATCTGGACAGGAAATCAGAAGGACGAAGCGAACAGAAGACAGCGAAGCGAAAATGACGCACATTGGAGACGGCGGGTAAGCCAACTCGCTTTAACCAAACGTTAATCGATATTTATAGTCAGACAAGAATAAGTTACAGACATGTGATGAATAGGACATGAAGTGTACACACAAATACGCTCATATAAAAAACAGTCAGGGTTGATAAGTGAATAATTAACAAGGTCAAAACGTGACTCATGATGGATAGGTAAATTGGCTTGTCCAGAAGCTAGAATAAGGGTATATGGGCTTAACATATCAACCGACACTACAGAGGTTCTGTGTTAATATATAGGAATTTTGAAACCTGGATACTAATCTTGTGTCGCTAGAAGAAAATAATTAAAGGATAATAGATAACTTAAAAGTACTAGAAGGCTTAACCGTTGTGATCTTGACTTTTCAAGAAGTACCCAAATAATACTCTGTACGGAATCTATTTCCAGAACATTACATAGATATAGCCTATCTACCGATTTACAACTTAGTTTTCTGTAAGCTTAAATCATCAGTCAATTTGTATCATAGATTGTTTGTCTGATACCATCAGCGTCTGACTCCGACACTTCCGATTAAGCTAAATTGACATGCCCTGCTTGTGAAACATCAATAACAAGAACTAGGACATTATGCTAGTAATTATTCTGTGAACTTATACTTATCTGGTATAAAAGGCATATAATTTTAAGGTACCAATCCGCAAGTAGTATGAAATAGCTCAGTATGAGGGGATAAAATACGCTTTTTTATCTGTTGATATATTGAACTACATAGCTAAAAGTGCATTTTTATCTAAATGCCTGTGTGACACACCTAATGATGTCATATTATCTTGTTTTCTCTTGAAGAAAGTCCATCAAACTGCTCTTGATTATGCAAACAGGGAAATAGAACCTGATAAATAAAACAGTAAGAAAGCAACAAACAACTATAATTTTGACTGCCTTTTTTTAATATTGGAAATAGTATTATTGTGAAAGTCATCAATCATTTTCTCTAAGATTGATCATCATCAAGTTAAACAGTAGCTTTTGAAATCAATTTTCCTTTAAAAGCATATTTAATGCCAAATAAAGGTTAGTTCTTCAGTTGATGTGATATAAAACAGTGAGCAAATAACTAATTTGTCAAAATCTGTACTTTCAAGTTGCAGATCTTAAAAACTGTATCTAATCAGTCTCTATCAGGATATTAACACCCTACGCGGATTGTTTCGATTGCTCATTAAGTTAGAAACCTTAGCAAAACTGGATCAAATCGACGTTACGTTTTATTTAGTATGTCAGTTGAATTAACTTACAGTGTTAATGTTGATGCCCGTTGAACAATTTAATAAACTGAGCTTAATAGATAACACATTGGCGTTTGAAAAGATAAGTACTGGATCAGAATCTCGTAATGAACATCAACGTTTAGTTGCAGGTACATCCAGTTCAGGACTCGAAGAAAACAAAGACTCATCCAAGATTTCAAAGCTAGCCAATATCCAACTTCAATAGAACAAATAATTGCTGCACTTGTAATTGTTTATGACATCAAAATATTCTGTCATAAACCCAAATATTACAAACAATAGAATAGGTAATAAAGCTAGAAATAATATCTAAAGTTAATTAAAACATGAAATATATGACTAAATTACATATAAAAATTTTCGAAGCCTAAAAAATTGGGTTATAATTTAGTTGTCACTAAATATTGAGAAATAATGTCTCTACTCAAACTGAACAGTTGACCTTAAACTGATATAAAACACTATAGTTTCCATTTTATATAATTTCGCATGACGAGTATGATTAATTTCTTTCATCCAAGTCTGTGTGAAGCACATTAAGACCAACTACGAAGATAGCCAATGTGGTAGCGGATTTCGTAGTAGTGTGCCCCAGAATTCATAGAGAAATAACCGAAATCCCCAAGTACAAAACAGTGATTATCAACTAAATCACACTTCACGGCTAAGCTCTCGAAGAGGTGGAAGCCTTCATGTACATATTGAGCAACATCGATGAATATTGAGGATCTTATACAAATCCAAATGCACCAGTGGATGGAGCAAGAGCATCATTCCTACAATTTAAGAATGTCGGGAGCTCAAAACAACTGTCCCGCAGAACGAAAGTCAGAGTTTTTAAAACTAACGTCAAAATAACTCTATTGTAGATGGCCGAAACTTTCGGAACTACTACAGTCATCAACGAAAATACGCGTATTCATAAATAACTGACTACATAACATAATCCAGGTTCGTTGTTCACAGACAATCAGTAATATGCTACATTGGCACAGAACAGACCAGATTCGAGTTGAGGAAGAAATAGGGAAAATACTCTAAATGTGGATAGGATACAATTCATAATGGAATCCTTACGTGGAGTTCTAAAGACAAAAGAACAAGTAGTAGATCAAATGACACGTCGAGTCCACGTTTGGAGGAAGACATCAAGACAATCAATAGCACTTGACAACAAGTAAAAAGGAGAGCCCATGACAATTTTCCGGAGATCACTGGTAGGTGGTCTATTCTCCAAAAAGAGTGGTAGACCTAACAAAATAAGCAAGTGTTGTACTAACTAATCGCATATTCCTGATAAGGGCAATTTTTGTATTATGTTCCAAATTTTATGTAAATTTGTCTGTAATTTGGCGAGGATACAATAACTTCGTAGTGACAGATCCGGTTGATTATTTACAGAGGTTAGCTTTGATCTAGGATCAGAAAAAAAACAAAATTCATAGAAAAGTGAACAGTTTTATTATCTTCATGTGGTTTGAAACATCTATGTGGTTGTAATTGATAAAAAGATCTCCAGGTCTTACTGTTTCTGTATAGTTGTCAAATGTTGGTATATGACTGGAAAAATGAAGAATCAGATACTCCAATTTTTCAGTTGACAAATGGAAATTATACCTGTGATTTCAAACTTAAAAGAATATTTTAAAGCTAAATATTGAGCAACAGTTTATCAAGTTCAGTGTTGCTGATCAATCTCCTATCAGTTTCACTAAGCATCACCTAAAACGGCACTCTAATCGAAAACACAACCCTATGAACAGTGATAACGTTGTAAACAAATTTTATGATAATCACTGATAATATGATTCCTTAATAATGTGTTGTGAAAAGCATACTTTTCTGAAGTTGCGTTAATATGAAAAAAAAAGATTTAAGACCTCAAGTTTTCATACTTTATTGTGTAGAAAATGGTAAATATGTAAAGTTTGAAAATGTTATTCATAACCAAATTTATTTTATGCCAATAGAAAAAGTACACAGTGATTCACTGCACGGATCTATATATATATATATATATATATATATATATATATATATATATATGAATTAGCGAAATTTAACGTAATCACATGGGACCAAATCATTCCAGAAATCAGAGGGGGGTTTTGTGGAGATTACTAAAATGATCATATGCTCACTAGTGACTGACTCCATGAAGTATTTCCTGGAGTTCTAGAGAGAAGCAGTAGCCAGTGGAGTTCAACCAGGTCTGTTGTGAGATGGTAACTCACTGAAGACATTGGTGAATGGTTGCTCAATTTCATGGATTGGTTGAAGTTAGACATTAACACTGTTGGATGCCGGCTCAGTGGTCTATCGGTTAAGTGCTCTGGCGCGAGACTGGTAGGTCCTGGGTTCGGATCTCGTGGGGTGGGATCGTGGATGCGTACTGCTTAGGAGTTCCACAATAGGGCGAAACGGCCGTCCAGTGCTTCCAGATTTTCCATAGTGGTCCAGCTTCAATTGACTCATCCCAGAAATGTATAATTTCTAGTAAATTTAGGTGATTTTTATGTCTGTTATGGTCACTATTAAAATTCAGTCTTCGGGTAAAATAGAAAACAGTTTACTAAAAAAACGTTTAATGGATAATAAAATACAAAGGGGTTTTACTGTATTAAATAATTAATCAATTAGAAACGGAAAACGGTATTAGGTTACGTAAACACTGAGTAGACCTATTTATGGATGGAGAAGTCTTTCGGAAAATGATAAACATCATATTTCCAAAGTTGGTTACAAACTGTTTTCAATAATTTTAGAAAAGTGAACACATTTCTGACTACGAAATAATTACCTAATAGTTCAACCTCATCAGTAGTTAATCCTTAAAATACACAAAAAATTACTGAATAAATCAACCATATATAAATGAAGTGTAAATAATTGACAACAAAATAAATGGGCCGTGTTTTCAAAAGATAAGCTCATGTTCTAACTACTGACGTACAAAACATATTTCAATACATAGAGGAGATAAGTAAATGCCACATCAGCGTGATAAATGTCAAACAAACAAACAAACAAACCGACTATTCAGAAAGCATAAATGACTAATGTAAGAAACTTATATTGAAAGGAAAAAAGTACGGTTAGAAAACAACTTCAAATATAAAGAAAGACAAAAGTGTAAGAAAAAAACAAGACAAATGAAGAATAATCATCAGTGTTCCAAACAAATTTCATTTGAATATAGAAACGATTTTTCATGTACAAGTTTCTTAATTTTCGACTATTTCGCATTTACATACAAGCATTTTAAAACTCAATGCATTAATAGACCAAAATTAAGCGACTAGGTAAAATCTAGAAAACGTGGAGCTTAATGAAAGTATAGTTCATCATATATAGACTGATATAGATAAATGATTTACAGATGATGACAAACTAAGCCTTAATTCCCTACTAGACTACCCTAATTTAAGGCCCTCAAAATTACCAGTGTCACTTTAAAAATGAGCATAGAACCACTTCATAATCCTAAATGATGTTCTGTTTTCTGTTAGTTTACAAAATACACCTTAATCCCAATATTCACCTACATTACTACGAAAACCAACAATTCCTTTCCCTCAAACAGAACAACTGAAGTAACAGTACGACTTTTGTTGTACAAAAAATTCAGCTTAAAGCATGTGAATGTCAACTAATTTAAAAATTCAGAGGGAATGGAAGTAATCAAGCTTTTTTCATTTTCAGCTTGATTTTTGTTCCATTGAGACTACTTTCTGCTTAGTGATGAATATCGTGTATTTCTATTTTTTTTTTCATTCTTATTAAATATGTAATGCTACATATTTTTCAATAATGTTGTTATTTTTTTCAGTTCCATAATATGATTTATCTGTTTTTCATTTTCTCATGAATCACTAATTAGTTATTACGTTGATTTATTAATAAGTTAACCTATTTGTTAGTTTTCAGATGTCACTTACAAATCAGGCAGTACTATTTGGATTATGTTAGCTAGAATCGTTACTGTTATATCCTAGTAAAGACATAAGTACGGGTGATTTCCGGGACCTGTTAATGGACTATTATTCTATACATATTCTTATTGTTTAACTATTGAGTAATTAGATTGTGTATATACATATTCACCTTATTATAAGCTTCATTCTGACCTATAAATTACTATTGTACTAATTACTGTTCCTAAATTATACTCAGTTTATTGATTACTGTCTCCCACGTTCACAGCCACATTTGGCTTGATCTTGTACAAATATTATTTTCTATTTTATGGTGTGATGTGGTCTGTCTGTCTGGTATATAAACCGAGTATGCTTGAAATAAATGATTCGCATAGCTGAAGCTGCAATTGGTGTTCTGGACTCAATTGGAAGGGCTAGGTGGATAAGGGACCAATAAGGACGCTAGACTTCTCATATCAGTTGAACGTCATTGATTTGGTACACTGTTAAGATTAGACAAGTCGTATTTCGATTGGTGGATAGATCACGTGATAAAAGCCAGGCATAAATTTATAACAGTTACTCACGTATAAAATTCCATCAGACTTTAATTATATCTATTGACATTAATGCTTCAAAATCGTAGATGGCAATTAAAGACAACTAATTACTGAATAGTCATGAACGTGGTTTTTTTCCTATTTAAGTCTTTATCCCTTGTGTCACTCCAGCTATAGTTTTCCTTGAAAGATTATGCATTTCATTTTTGCAGTACAACATACCTCTGAACAACGTTATTAAAATGTATCGCAGAGAAGTAATATTTTATTTAAGCTTAAGAAAATAGCGGTAAACTCTTTGATTGATACAAGTATGCAGTTTACACGTACATTTGAAAACATCACTGGTTGATATGAAAAACTTTTCTAGACACTTAATCATGACTGTATAAGAATGAATTCACAGTCACATTTGATGACAGTATTTTGTCACTAAACTATGATTACGAAACACCATATATATATATATATAATCTATTACTGATTACATATCTTGCTGTTAATTTCAATAAAACATATAGAAACTAGTATTTTCAAAGTCCCTTAGTTATTCCATCTACCATACTAGAAATATGTATCTCCAACGTTGTATTATCGTTTACAGTGCTAAATGGGTTTTTTTTAATGTTATCATGCATTTTCGTCCACCTTGTAATCAGATTTCTGTTAAATAACAACGCGACATATCAAATATCTGTCATGAAATTTAATGGTCAAAGGCATTAAGATCTTTATCAACAGAAATAAAAAGGTTTGTTTAAACTGTGTGACTTACATCCAAACATAGAAATAGCTATTGTCAAAATCAATAAGAATCACAGAAAGATTAAAGCAACAACGTAAAATTGTAGATTAAATATTCATCAAAATTGAAATAATGAAACCTGATATTTTGTGCAAAAAAAACGACTATAATAAATATCTCCTTTTTAAAAATCGTTTATAAACGTGAATAATATCGGGCCAATAAACGTTAAGCCTTTCAAATATTAGATCTGATACCTGGATCTAAACGAAGCTTTACCTTTTCATGTGACAGCGATAGGGTATGCTCACAAGCAATTAAATGATGTGTGACATAAGAAAATAAAAAATGGGAAATAAAATATCAGGCATCGAGGTACAACTGATACTTACTTACTTACTTACTTACTGACACCTGTTACCCCTCATTGAGGAGCATATGCCCTACACTAGCATTCTCCATACAACTCTGAACTGGGCAATCCTTCCCAGTTCTTTCCAGTTGCTATTCATGTCTGCTTCTGATTATCGGTGTAGTGTGTTCTCCAACTTTTCTCTTTTCCTTTTCCCTTCAGGTATCCAAGTTAGCGCTTGTTTCGTAATGCAGTTTGGTGATTTCCATAATGTTTGTCCTATCCACTTTCAACGCCTTTTCCTAGTTTCCTCTTCGTCTGGAAGCTAGTCAACAGACATTCACTATCTTGAGTAGACAATTATTTATAAATACTTGCACATTTTTGATGTTGGTTGAAGTAGTTCTCCATGTTTCAGCTCCATACAACAGAACTGTGTTGGAGTTCGTATTGAAGATTCTCACTTTGATATTGGTTTACATTTGTTTTGAGTTCCATATGTTGTTCGATTGTTGGAATGCTTTTCTTTCTTTACCAATCCTCGCCTTTACATCTGCACCAGATCCCCCACGTTCATCGATGATGCTACCCAGATACGTGAAAATTTCCACATCTTCCAAAATTTCTCCATCAAGTGTGATTGGGTTGGTGTTCTCCGTGTTCTGTTTGAGGATTTGGTTTTTCTATTGTGTATGTTGAGGCTTACTGATTCAGAGGCTGCTGATACACTGTTTTCCCTGACCCTCATTTGTTCGTGTGTGTGGGATAGAAGGACCAGGTCATCTGTGAAGTGGAAACCGTCTAGTTGCATTCAACCTGTCCATTTTATTCCGTGCTTCCTCTCAGATGTGGAGGTCTTCATAACTCAGTCAACCACCAGAAGAAAGAGAAAGATGGAGAGTAGGCAGCCTTGTTTGACTCTGGTCCTTACTTGAAATATAACTGCCAGCTGTCCTCCATGCACCACTTCGCAGTGGAGTTCGTCGTATGAATCCAAGAGGTACAACTGATAGCCGCTAACTTATGGTTAACTGTCTTCGTATGAATATTCAGATAGCGGGAAAGTAGAATGATCTAGCAACAAAATAAGATGCATATCATTCTTCAAAAAAAAAGAATTTAAGTATGATTGAAAATAGACTTGCTTCTCAAAACTAATGAAAATTATCCCTGTACAAAACGATACTGCCAAAATAACCACGGAAAGACTTTATTGGTTACATAATTCAGTGAATGAATTACTGTTTTGAAGAGTAGTGACATAGCCTGCAGTTGGAAGATGGATAACTTAATGCTAGAAAATTACACACATATTTATCGGGTGTTTTAGGAAGTAAGGTGTACGATTGCATTCCTCCTGGATTCTTCCTAAACTTTAAAGTTATGTTTTCACAGAGTCTCGTCACAACAGTAGTGGTATATTTTTTGAACTTTCCACATTCATCGTCATTTCTTTCATCCGCAGGTACTGTCGCTTAGTTGGAAATTTCGCGACACCAACAAATATTGATAAAATTCACACAAAACACAGTTCAAAGTAATTATCGAGCAAATATCTGATTTAAACAGTTTCAGAAAAAAATTCAAACAATGCAAATCGAACGTTGTTGACTGCTCCCACTGATGCATCAACATAAAATATACTAAGAAATGATTTTGATCAAAAGAAGACAAATTTCAATCAAACGACGTTTTAACAGATAATGATTTAGTGGTAATTAGTTTAGATAAGTGTACTGAGATCATCTTCATGGACAAAAAAGATTGTATTAATAAATTATCCTTTTTAATAACAGAAACAATCAGTTTCTTTGAATAAACTTCGAAGGAGTATACAATTGATTGGATGGAACAGAAATTGGCAAAAATCTAGGGAAGGACAAGACAATATTAGTAGTGACTTATTTGAACACTTGAGACCGTCTGGTTCTACTATCCCACGACTTTATAAACTTCTGATAGTATGTAAAAAAAAAACTTCCCTCATCACTCTATAATGGGTATAAACGACTTTCCAGATCATCTTATTTCCAAATGATTGGTAGGAATTCTTTAGCCATTTAAAAATAAGGTCAGAAAACATACCGTATTTGACTCCTTTACTATTGTCGATTCGACAGACATCATTTTCTCTGAGGGGTGGAAATTTTCATTCGACTTTGAATTTCTCTCTACAAATATGCCTTTACAGTGACAGTTGTTTTACAACCTGAAACTAGAACTCCTGACTAAAATAACCCCTACTTTACCGAAGATTTTGTTCGTGAAAATTACGTTCTCATGAGAAATAACTGCAGTGACTTTAAGAAGCCGACTATCCGAAACCTCAGAGAAATCTTTTCATTCAACTGAGCTTTAAATTGTATTTTCCAGCAGATGCTTAACACAAGGATTTGTCAAGGATAAATACCATCTTTGGAGCACCTCAACATATATCTACCAGTTTTCTTGCTCCCATAAAACATATTGTGTTTATACTTTGAAGCGCAAACCACTGCAATTCTCTCTATGCATAGTAAGAACGCAAAATACTGGTGCGACGAAGATTTATTGAATCTTCAAAAATACCTCCACAACAAGTTTCAAAATCACATCGTCATTAGACTAAAATACAATCATTTATATACGTATCTTTACACACACGTAGCAATATCACATATAGAGGGAAAACATATGGTTACTGAAAAGCACACACCGAATAAAGTTCACCTGAATTGATACGGGAATGTAATTATCACATGGAACAAAGTTCACACCCGTCACCCTGGTTGAAATTTCTAATTAATTGGTCCAAAAATATTGACCGAAATCATATTATCCTCTCCCGTCATATCAGTTATTAAAAGGAGAATTCCAACCAGCCACCAGGTTGACTGTTGAATAATTTATTAATTCTGTTCATCTCCACCAGATTCTTCGTTCGGAATTATTCATAAAGTAAGAGAGAGAGGCCAGATTAGAAAGTTGCCAATAACAGAGGCTTGAGAAATTCATCAATTCAAGCCTGATATTTGTGTTCAGAAACAGTATATTCAGGCTTTTGACTTCCCATGATCTTAAAACTCCTCTTCTCATTTTTTTGGAGTATTTTGTTGTTATGTGTTTGCTCATACGATTTCATAATCGTCAACTGTACAGTTATTTTTTCATACTTTTATGAATTGTATTTCCATTCTTATTACGCTTTGAGTATCAGGTAACTTTAAATTCTGATTAACTTTTTGCACCCCTTTTAATGACACATCAGGCCACGATTTCATTCCAAGTCACTGTGTAAATAATAACTACAAATACAACTATACAGCTTCTGTAAATGGCATCGTTGTGAAGAAGATTTTCTTCGTTGAAGCGTCTTTACTTTGTTTAGTGACTTAATGGGTTTAATTCAATATTGTGAGTTTTAAAATGGTACCCGATAATTAAATTAAAATACTGGGAAGCAACAAACCAAACGTATTTGTGTCAGCATGAAGACTCAATGTGAACTCTAATAAATTTTGAAATAGACATTCCTATGTCAACCACAGCAGAAAAGATTAACTGAAATAAAATTTTCGGGAAAATATAATTGTCTACTTATGTTTTGTGGTATGAAAACCATATTACAATCCTTATCTTGCCACCATTTGAAATTCAAATTAAATCTTAAAACACACACCGACATTCCCCATGATATTATTCAGACACAAAAATGAATAAGGAAAGTATGTTATTGGAAATATGATTGGTCATGGATAACAACAGATAAGTAAGAAGGTTAAAGGTATATCATTTAAATTGATCAAAATAAGATTTGAGAAATCAAACATTTACTAAAAAAATATAAATAAGGGTTTGTTAAGAAATACTGAAGAAGTCCGATATTCATAATATCTATAGTAACATGATAGAGACTCAAATAAATTTGCTTCATTAAGACGAATGTTCAACTCGTATTCAAACTTCCGCCGAATTTTTCGCCTTATTGTTTATATCTAAAAACATGTTTGACAAAAAATACATCATTAAAACTAGTGGATACGTGTGGCCCTTTATCTGACTCTCGTTTGATCATTTTTCTGATTGCTTGTTATTGTAATATACACTTAGCCAATCCTCGTATAAAATCACCGACTTAACTCGAGTTAGTGTATAACGGAATTAAAATAAGTCAAATACGAGAATGGATTTTGAATATGTATATTCCATGCCCTCAGTGATTAGAACAAACAATCAGAGGGACGAAGAGAAGAGAGAGAAGCGAAATGACGTGCAGTGGAGGTGTGTGAGCCAACTCCTTTTAAGCAAGCGTTAATCAATATTTATAGTCAGATAAAAATAAATGACAGACATGTGATAAATAGGATAAGAAGTGTACACACACATACGCTCATATAAAAACATTCAAGTTTGATGATTGAATAATTAACAAGGTCAAAACGTGACTCAAGAAGAATGGATAAATTGGCCTGTTGAGAAGCTAGAGTAAGTTATATGAACTTAAAATAGTAACCGATAGATAGTATCAGCATACTGAGAACTTGAATTAATTTGTGAATCGTTTGTAATCACAAGTTTAGATAAACCCTACAGTGACAACCGAAGAAGATAAATGTTTTCTATGAAAACCTGTTCAAAGACTGTGGCGTGTAGTAATGAGATCATCAGTATATGGTAACGCTTTAAACACAATCCATTAATTTTGACATTTTTCTCCTTTGCTTTACGAATGTTAAGATCTCTTTAGTTATCAAAACTAAGTATTGAATTAGGATTCGACTTACAAGTTGTATCGTTGATTCATCCTTCCAACTATATGATTTAATTTTAATAGTCGAGATCATGAGTCAATTGAAGCTAGACCACCATCGAAAACCTGGAAGCACTGGACGACCATTTCGTCCTATTGTAGGACTCCTCAGCAGTGGTCTAGCTTCAATTTACTCATGATCTCAACTATTAAAATTATCATAATATCTACAAAAACCCCTTCCGACATATGATTTAAGTTTATCGATTCCTACTTTCGATTGCTAAACTGATCTCGTGACTTCTAAATTACTTTCCTTATATTATAATGATGTAGAAGCTGAAAATTTCATTCAGGCCTTATAGTTAAATTATTGACAGGTTAACATTCTTATAGCTTAACGTCTGGATACATATTAAAGTTCTCTTTTAGCAATAGGAGAATTTTCATAAACATATAATTCACCAATTTCTCGACTCATAATTAGTTCGAAAATTCACATAAGTTAAATGAATCATCGTGTATGTCCAAAATAAGAATAAAGATGTTCAGATAATATTGAAACTAATTACTGAGGTTTAGTTTTCATGAGATTTAAATATATTTTTCATCTCTAATTGCACCAGCCTAATTTCTCACCTTACTATTAAAGAATTTACAGTCCATCTACTTATGCTAATAATTTCTAACAAATAATATGTAACACGTTTCACAAATTCTCGGTTAGCTAGATAATTATGAATAGGTTTTCGTACAGTTGGCAACTATTTCATTTGAACGTGAATATTAGATGGACTTAAGTGTAGGGGGTAACAGTTCATAAAACATCCAACCACTTCAAAAAGCCCGCTGGGACCAGCCGTTTGAGAATAAAACAATTAGTTAATCAGTTTATGAATATTTGTTATGTTCATCGAATTTAACGCAAATAACATATATTGGTTAGTTATCACGACAAATAATAATATTCAATCTCATAGGTTTTATTCCCAGTAAACAAAGTTATATTCAAATAATACAGCTAGATTGAATTGATCTTCAGGAATATCATTTACCATAACGGTGTAAATTTCTCTCGACAAATATAGTTCTAGTTAACCCAAATAGCTGATAGTGCTAGATCCAAATATCAAACACCACGAAGTATGCATCAGAAACTCGGTATTCATTTAACTATGGCAAAAGTGATGGGATACGTGAAATATGTACGTATAGGTTTCTAAACTCTTCATTGATTACCACTTTTAATACGTAGCAATTAATGCTTCACAAATTCTTGATACCTGCTTGACACGTGTTAATTTGTAATCATCAGACTACTTAACCCCAGTAGTAATTATCCATAATTGCAAACAGTGAATTAAGTACTATTTTTATTACTTATGGGGAAATAAACAACACTATTCCCAGGTGGTTATTGCAGATGTGAATATATGAACTGAAGTGTAAAACCTACCTTCCCGTGCTTATATGAGCATAGTCAGGAAATGAAAAGATCGAGGATGATGTTCCTAAATTTAGTGTTTTTCGATAGGTTTCCTAATTCTAAAAACAATTTAAGTACTCTTTATTATATGAGTGTTAATGAAGACAACTGAAACGCGACATTACTAACACATCCTTTTCGCCAACAATCTACTTATTTAAAATGTTCTCCAAAAATTTGTCATGTTTAATATTTAAAAACTGAGACTTCTTATAGAGATGGTAATTTTTAGGCTGATATCTATACTATTAGCCCAAATAATATGTATGCATGTATGTTTTAGTCCTTTGTGTTGGACTTTCTAATCCAACTTTCGAATTGGTTGAGAACAGAAATCGTTTTAGTGAAAACAACTTTGACATGCGGTTCACTTTATTAGGAGAATTAAACAACTGGGTCACTTGTTTCTAGATACTCGAATCTATTTCAGATTCAAAGGTATGCAGCGAAAAATCGGGAATTTCATTAATTTTAATGGCCTACAGAAATTTGACTAGAAGACATTTTACAAGTAAATTGGATGAAGCATATGGAAAGGTCATCTGATACTAATGAATGGAAAGCAGTAATACTGAATGTATTCGATTGCTCAAAAATGTGTACAAGGTTCACAAGCAAGCATTTTGGTGGTGGTAACATAGCTGTCAACATTTTAGTTATGCTCTACTAAATAATAGAATGTCTTTATCGTCACAACTGTGATAGTAAATTCAAGTTATGGGTGTGTTATTCTGTAGTTGAGCATACAAATTTTAATTACGTTCGACCATGCAGTTTGAATAGAGCAAATTAACTAACCTCTTGTTTAATTTTATTGGCCCCTAATTCCATTTCCAGTTATTAAGTAACCACGAATACCATGGACTTAAAAATATTGTTAATCTATTCGGGATTTTCTTTTTACCTCAAAGGTAACTTTGCGTTAACTTTCTGTGGTTCACAGGATTTCACTTACTATTAAAGTCTTACTTGTTTTATTAATTCCTTCTAAACTTACAAACTAATCTGTTTTTCATAAACGTTTTACTCTTCGTTGATTAAGATAGTTTAACTCCCACATCTTTTAAGCAAACATTGCGATTACTATCTATTTGTTCTATTATAGTCATTTTGTAACCCCACCGGTCAGATACAAGTCATTTGTGTTGACTTCTAGAACTCTGAAATGAATCACTGTAACACTTTCAATGTAAGCTTTTTGAAATATTTGATCCGACCTTAAATCACATGACGAACTACGTGGGTGAGGATAAACTACTTTAAGAAGCTCCTTATTTATTCTCTATAGACATTAATTGTACAAAATATGTTATAGTTTTGTCATCAATAACATAACATAACATCAATAACATATGAAGGCTATATCAGGACAATTTAGAATAAAAAAAATAATTCTACTGAGTATTACAACATATTATACTGATTTTACTTCCTTTCCGTTTGTAAGCGAGTTCCTTTCATTAATTTTTCGCGTTACTGATGTTAGTATTCCTAAGTCGCATATAGTTTGATGACAGACTAAGTTTAGCAAACACGGGGACCAAATCCATTGTGGAATCGAAGCCAAAGTACATTAGCATACTATGTTGTTATCTCTCATGACAGTTTATAAATGTGTTGTAACAAGCATTATTGCGGGAAGTTTTCGACAAAAATATCCTTTCTAAACAATTCAGAAACGCTTGTTATCAATAATTAGTGCTGTTTTGTTCGATTCTCAGAGGTTCACTAATGAAAAAAAACCAGTACCACAAAATCCTATAACTCAATTATTATCACATACAAGCTTATCACTTTTTGCTTCGTAATGTCTTTCAGTACAATGCTAACAAACTGTTCAGTGACCTTCGATAATCTCAGTAAACACAAAGCTTTGCCATATGAAAATTATGAAACATGCTTGCTCTTACATAGTAAATGATAGAGAAAGCAGAGTTCATCACTTTTGACGTTTACTCGTTTAATCTGATTTAAAAGGAGATAATATATGGATGTAAAAAAACATTTCTATTCAAATTTTCGGGGAGATGCTTCAAAATACACCACGATGAAAGAGGAGTAAGACATAACACCTGAAGATACGTGAGCGACTATTCTAAAGAATTAGGTATATTAACACGTCTGACCTTGAATGATTTTAGGGAACCAATAGTTTATTATGAGCGTAACTCGTTTCGTTTGATTGTAACGAACAAGTTGAATGAGAAAGTTGGAAAGTAGTAATGATCCCCTGGGGTTTAAATGAGCTTGTTGTTAAATTCAACATGAGAATAGCCTAGAAAGTAGCAACAAGGTATGTTACTTCAGATGCGCAACAAATGTGTCTGTCTCAAGCTATTTACTTTTCTCTTTTCATTCGTTTTGTACCTGACATTCTTCAAGCGATTCGCGAACCCAACTGAAACTAGTCTGATAATTTGACGTGCAAAAGTCTTTTCTAAAACTGAAACATTTTTCTCACATTACCTGTTTTATTACCTTAAAATCTTATTGCTGTTAATCAAATGGAACTTCGAAGTGTAAGTGACCATGATGAAAAACTCATGCTAGGATTCCTTTCTGAGTTAGGTTGATGATGACAGTTTATTTCTTGCAAATAAATGGATTTCTCAAATAACTTAAATATCCATGAGAATAAAATTATCATCGACATGATTCGATGAGAGTATGGATCGTATAACATTTGAAGACAAAATCGTGACATTATTTTTATTTTAATGATATAACTATCTTAAATCTTATTCTTGAATCATCATGACTACGACAAAACCTAGATCGGTGGAATTCCTCTAGTTTTTTGTAGTGCAAATGTACGAACTAAAACTTTCAAGCCTTAACATGATGACGATATTAATTTTTTCATTCATGGACTCATATTTAAAGAAAACAAGACACTAGTTAAGAGAAACTATTGGATTGATGTCCAGTTAATTGTATCTAAAATTAATGATAGGCTACTAACATGCAGTATATTCGGTTTTATATAGACCACAGTAATTTCATTATTCGACAGCAGAAGTTACCTCATGAATACACTAGTGGTAATACTCTTGACTTTGATATTGATGGGTTCAAATCTCACAGAGTATCAGTTCCTTCAAAACTGCCTATAAGCGCAGAGAATGGGTTCCAACTAGCGCGAAAACTATGTTCGGAGTTTCTTATCAATCGCTTTTAAACACCGAACGTGACTTATCAGTCTTTTTAGGCTCATAAACGATGAAACCCGTAAAAAAAACTTTTTGAATATGATAGCATAAATGATACCAAGTAAAATTGTTTAAAATGTGACTAGTAAAGAATTATATTGGATTTTTATGTACAAACAATATTTAATCATAGAGATGGTTCTGATTTGTAATTCATTATTTTACACAAATATACTAAAACCACTGAGTAAAAACAAATTGACAAGTTATAACACATGAACTCATACCTGATGATCGGCAGAAAAGTGATACGATACATGGTCACTTTTTCTCAGATTCTTCTTTTTTTAACCTCGTATTTTCCCCGGAAAGAGACGTCAAGATCAGTAAGAAAGGAAGTGGATAATGATAAGTTTATCAGCGGATAGCTCGAAGAGATAATGAATAAGAAATATACAATTCAAGAATACAATGTATATTGGCTTCTCTTGTTCAAGAATATCAGACATGAATGAATCGAAAGTATAGGAAGGTAAGGTAGAATAAGAAGAATGGATTAAAAATAATTGGATACATTTGAAAACAAAAGATCAATGTAAACACACATAAACAAGCTAAAACGTATGTGATTATACATTATTGATAATAACATTAGTAACAGCAACCAAAAAAGGTTGCCATTTGCACTTTATGTTCACAGTTTGACGGAATAAAATAAAATTGTTAAACTAACGAGACCTGGTTGATGACAATAGTATACTAATTAGTAGGATGATAATCACAGTAATTTTTGAGAGTAATTCTTTTCCTAATTGTGCCACTTTTTACAATCACATTTGTGGTTTTATGATAAACAAACTTTAGATACACAAGCATCAAATAAAACTTTTAAAAATGAAAAGTAAACTAAGGTAACTAAGTATTGAAATGTGATTTAACTGAGTTCGAACAATTGCAAACAACAGTAATTATAATGATATACATTCTATCGGACTTACATCAGAAACTTCAGTAGAAAATTATGGTTAGAGTTAAAAGCGAAAGTTTACTATAAGAACGTGACTAAAAGCAAAATAATCGTAATAACTTATATTAATTAATATAATATATATGAAAGGATTTAAATGCAGTTTCAATATACATCGAGTTTTAAGAGGTGGTCAGTTAACTAATCGATGATAGCTAATACTATTTTACATTACAAGATAACTTAATAAAGCCAAAGGATAAAGGAACTATAAAAGTATTTATCACATTGCTGAGTAAACACCAGAAACTAATCAACATACAGATTTTTAGATTGTGTGAAATACTTCATTTATGTGCATATGATACCGATACCCAAGATATTTGGAAGAGTAAACAAGAGTATAGGCAGATGAGAACTAGGGTTGAAATAGAAATAACAAATCTAAATTACATATGAGTAATAATTAATCATTAAATAGAATCGCAGAAAGCAGTAGGTAAGTAAACAACTATGACAGTAATATCATCCCGATAATATCTAGCTAAAGAGGCTGGCATTGAAAAGTGTAAGGCTATTTGCTCGGAATTCATTTCTGTACCACCAAGTGCAGTTCGAATTAAACGACTAGCAGCAGTATCCCCAGAACAACAAGATGGATTCTGAAATAAAACAGATACGGTATAAATTAACTGGCTGATAGTAACCAACACATGCATAATTGAAGAGCAACAAAATGACCAGAACTCTAAAGCAAACAACAACTATGATGTACTGCAACTTGTAGCTCGATTTATAGAAATAATGTCAGATATTGAAATCCCACTTTTGATACTTATTATCAGGGCGTATCCTCGATTTCCAGAAAATTTGCGCTTTTTATACTAACAAAAGAGTTGTAGTGACTTTAATTACCAACCACTGAAAATTCCGACTAAACAATGAGGTTTTTATTGATTTTAACGTTGTTTGTTGATGATTACATATACTGCCCGATTATCCAAATAGAAAATTCTTCAACAGTAAAGGGATTGAATGTTGAGTCCATTAATCCCTGGACCACAGCACTTTAACAAAGGCTTTGAACTCAAAAACAGAATAAAATTTTAATGTCTAACAAAACAACTTGATGTTATACCCTTGTCGCAGGTGAACTCAACAATCTGTGAAACACGAGGGAAAATACTTTTTCAATATTAACGCAATATTGTTGTACAAAACATAAAATTACACACAAAAACTTACACCTTTATAATCATACCAATGACGAGCAACCACATGCACAGCCTCTGCGGGTGAAATCATATCCCACAAGCCATCTGTTCCCAAGATTAAGAAGTGATCACAAAGAGGAGAAAGGGGTTTCCACAAAACTTGAGGTGTGGCGACTAAGTACGGTGGACTGGCATAAAAACGCGGAAAGATGGGATAATTAGGAGGGAGATCCAATAAGCGTGCGATGTTCTTCAAATCGTCTGTTGGCCATTTGAAACGAATATCCCCAAATGCACGTAAAGGCATTAATTCACCTAAAAATGAAGCAAAATGGAAGTTTGTAATATATCTTAATATTTTTGTGTTGAAAACTACTTATACTATTTCAAGTAGTATGGTACGGTTTGACAACTTTACGTCAACTAGATGAAATTGAAATCACGTTATTACTAGTAAGTCAGCTGACTTTAGTTCTCCAATAGAGCAAATACAAGATGTGTGGCCACTTTTAAGTTAGAATGCTACGTGCTTTCGAGAGAAAAAAGAGAAACATATGCCTACATTGGTTTGCTCTTTCATTGGAAAATAATTTCGTGGATCGGTTGGAGTTAGACATTAACACCGTTGGATACCGGCTCAGTGGTCTATCGGTTAAGTGCTCTTGCGCGAGACTGGTAGATCCTGGGTTCGAATCTCGCGAGTGCGGGATCGTGGATGCGCACTGCTGAGGAGTCCCATAATAGGACGAAACGGCCTTCCAGTGCTTCCAGGTTTTCGATGGTGGTCTAGCTTCAATTGACTCATGATCTGAACTCTATAAAATAATTTTTTATTAATTTTTATTAAATTTGGTCTTTGCAAAACGACTCTTCAGTAAGCAAACATTCTCACTTGCACATTGATCGCGCTCACTAAATTGTAACTAACTAAAAAGAAAACAATAAAACCGTTGACGGACATCTTATTTTCGCGCCCACAACTGTATTCTCACTTATTAATGAATTATTATACAAAACACTTCAAACATTCCCAAATATAGGATAAAATTAACGCTTCCCATACCATGACCAGACTCATTTATGTGTACATCTCCCTCTAAGAAGCGAATGAAATCGCAAGACGAAACGAACCGAAATAAAGTACTTTACATAGTTTCCCAAATTTTAGACACTGAGATTAACCCTGGTAATGCAAGTAGAGATTATTTCACTAGAACTATTCTTTTCGAAGTTTGATTCAACCGAGTTTGTAAACAAGTATCAAAGTACTGGCATCAAGACTTTATCCAATATGATAATGAATAACAATTTTTCATACACCATTCTGCACTGTATTCTACTTTTCGATCACGTAGGTTACACATAAATACAACAAGCTGGGAATCAGGATAAACAGTTGTGTTCTTCTAGCCTTTCACTTGCAATTAATAATACAGACAATACAGATTTTAAAAATAATTAATATATATGTTTATTTCGAAAATTCTTTACCATCAGCCAGTTACTCAGCACCTAAGTAAAGTGTGAACAAAGATTTCTATTGAATGTCCTGCTTTATTCATTCATTCAGTCAGTCAGTCAGTCAGTCAGTTACAACGTAGGACTAGGCACATATATGCATCGTCCCAAGTTGCCACACCTCATTAACACAACAAGATGAACACCAAATTCATAGTAGTTACTTCAATGGTGGTAATATATAAAAGAAAGATTGTGTATAACGATATAATACAGAAAGAAAGAATTAGTTCGTAGAAATAAAGGTATGAAGCAATTTTAATCTCACGGTTTAAGGAAAGACAAAGAGTGCATACACCTACGTCATTGTGATCGATTCTAAGCCATGTTACCAAGAGTCTCCAACCACTGGTTACGATAGTCACGCAGACTCTAATCAAGTAGTCTGCATCTACCAACATGGCACAGACCAGAGGTTAGTGACTTTGTGGACTGATGCCACGTTTTTGTTTGGCTGTCGCTAACATTCTTTCAACCATCCCCAACACTAGTCAGCATTGAGCGTCTTAGTAATCAGTGTTTAGGCATACGTAACACGTGGCCCAACCATCTCCAGTCGATGAAGATTCACAACCTCATCAACTGATTTACCATCATTCCCTAGTACCCTTTGTCTAACCTCAATATTGGTTACACGGTGATCCCAGAAGATGCTGGCAATAGGTCTAAGACATCTGTGATCGAATACTAGTAACTTACGAGTATCTTCTACTCTTAATGGCCACGTTTCGTAGCCGTAAAGTAGAGCAGCACAAACTGTCGCACAGTATACTCATCCCTTAATTGATAGATGGATATCTCACCTTCGCCATAGGTGACGTAAGTTGGCAAAAGCCAAACGAGCTTTTTGAATCCGTGCTGAGATTTTGTCAGACACCAACCCATTAGGGCTGACCAGACGACTTCCAAGATAGGTGAAGTTGTCGACACGTTCGACTACTCCACTCCCTATCCTTAGTTCAGGTGTTGACGCCGGCCAGTCCTGGGGCAACAATTTGGACTTTGAGGGGAGGAACACATTCCAGATATCCTTGCATTGTCACTCAGTGCTATAAAAACACTGCATTTTGTCAGCGTCTTCACCAAACAGGGCTATGTCATCTGCGTATTCTAAGTCGATAAGTGGACCTCTTGGTACGAGATCGATTCCTGAAAATTCAGTCGACGAAAAAGTTATTTCCAGCAGTAGGTCTATGATGAAATTAAACAGACATGGAGATAGTGGATAGCTCTGCCGATTACCATTTGAGGTTGCAAAGTCGGATGACAGTTCGCCATCAGCTCTGACCCGACTAGTAGTGTCCGAGTAAAGAGTCTTCACAAGTTTTATGGACTTTTGAGGTACACCTTTCAATGACAGACACTGCCACATAACCTCTCGGTCTACAGAGTTAAATGCTGGTTTAAATTCAAGAAAAACTGTCATTGTCGGACACCTATAAGGATGTCTGTGTTCTAGAACCTGAGGAAAAGTGAATATGTGGTCGATACAGCTACGACCAGGTCTGAAGCCAGCCTGATTGTCTGGTGTTTGCAGTTCACGAGCCTTAGTTAGGCACCCGATATTGAGGCTAGCATTTTAGATGCTATATTAGTCAAACTAATCCCTCTGTGATTATCACAAGAAGATTTTGGTCCCTTCTTATATATTGGGACAATCAGTGAGTGCGACCAGTCAGATAGGATTGTATTCAGTTCCCAGATTTTAGCTAAAATATTAGTCAACCTAATCTCTAAAACTGGACCAATATACTTAAAGACCTCTGGAGCCAATTCATCAGCTGCTCTTCCTCATTTCAGACTAGCCATAGCTTATTGAACTTCAATTAGAGTCGGGGGACCTACTTCAGTGTTCCATTCAGGATGTTTGGGAATGGTGAGAAGTTGTAGAGTAGCTGAAGGCTGCCTGGACTGGTCCTTAAAGTGTTCCGCCCATCGTTCTAAACGTCTGGGCTGAGAGCAGATAAGAGTGTCGTCTTTTCCCGATATTGTCTTATTTACACTTGACTTCTTAAGTGAAGTGTATGACCCCACTAGGATCCTGTATGCATGTTTTGGAGACACAACATACATCAATGGAACGAGATTCCAGGGTTTTAGCCAAGGAGGCCTATTGGTCTATTGGTTGAGTACGTTGAAGGCTTCAATGTGTAGTATGGAGCGAAGTTTCAGTAGAGTAATTTTCGTGTTAGCTTCGTACATGTTGAGAAGTGTGCATTTTAAGGATCGAACTTTTCTAACCTCACCTCTCCTTGTGGGAAAGCATCATCGCTGTTATGTTGGTTGTCTGAAGGAAACACCTTACTGCCGTCACACCCCTGTACAGCCAGCAGTACGACTTCGCCCTCGAACCTTGGGTTAGCTCCTTTTAGATTAACCGCCCATCAAATTACCTGCCTGGCATGTTAGGACACTGAGGAACGATTGTTCCAGCCAGTGTAGCTCGATTGGTTCATCACGATAGGCAAGCCCGACCACCACGTCAAGGTAGCAGCAACGGTCAGACTTTGTTCACTCAACTTAGGAAAATTACCAGTAACCATACATTAATAGTTAGTCATTACTTTAACATACAATTGCTTATATTTTGATAATGGGTAGGAAAAGTTTTGTTCAGCAGATCGATATGCTCACTATTATGAAACCATGTGTAATTATTAAGAAACAGAAATATAAATAGGATAATATCCTTACCAAGAAGTCGACCATCTCGAATTAAAAATTCAGCTTCATGGACAGGATGACTAGATTTAATTCTCCGAACATCTGCTTCATTTTCAGATGTATGAGGAGGAATCAACAGCTTGGCTTCCCAATGCTCTTTAGTATATTCCCCAGAGGTTTGAGTGTAGATGTCTATCGAAGATGGAATTGTAACTGGAACTTCACAAGGAGGTGAATAACTTCCAATTACAGCTCCACAATCACCTACCTACATCAAAATGAATAAATGTCAAACCAATTATGAAAGTAGCAATGTTTATAAGGTAGTGCAGTACCATCTAAGTGATCTAACCACTTGGCTCTTAAATGACGGGTCTCAATTTTAAACCTATAACGTAATTTGGCTTGGACAACAACTGAGATCGCCTTGCTTACGATTAAAGTCTTTTCTCGTTTTTCAATACTTATTTCATCCCTACCATCAACCCTTCTCCTATGGCATCATTTTTATACCTCATTCAACATTACTACCGGAAATTTGACTACACGGGATGTTATCTCATGTCTCCTGAAACCGTCCTCTAAACTACATCTCGGAGCTTTTGATATTTATACTTTATGTCAAATAAGCTAACAGACATCCTTAGGCAGAACTACTCTAGAATCCCGTGTCATTAATGTGTGTTGTGTCTCCGAAACACCAAGTGTAGGTATAATATTAGGTTCAAACACAGAAAAAGCTCTCCTAGACCGAATTCAAATAGGCAGTCATTTGTGAGCTGTCAATAAGAACTCGCAAATAAACAGGGGCACTGAACGTAGCTCCTTCGTGGTCTTTGCTTACGGTCACACTGACTGCAGTTTCGATGAAGCAAAGAAAAAATTTTATAGAGAATTTTCCGCTCTCCTATAAAAGATGGGACAAGGTTTCACTCCCAACCCAGAACACTTTGAAGAAACGTTTGATTTCTTCTCAGTGACCCTTCAGTTGCCTACAGTTATCAAGTAACCTGAATGGGTTGTCAAAATCATCTCCCCCCCCCTCAACTGAGTCAAGTACAGAAAACCACAGTTAATCTAAAAGAGGCGGATAGCAGCGGATTAACACCTGAGATCTTTAAGGATGGTGGTCCAGTTTTAGCTATTGGCTGGGATATTAGCTAGAGTTTGGGAACTGAACGTAATCCCATTTGACCTTTCTCGATCGCCGATTGCCTCAGTCTGTAAGAAAGAACGCCTGTGATAAATGGCTTATGATAACAGAATATTTAACAAGTTTCTTTTAGAGCACCATAATTTACATAGTGTAGATTACATTCTTAAATAAAAAGTTCTAGGCGATATCAAGGTTATGCCACTTTTATAAGAATGTTACGGTTCATTTAAAGATTACATTTATCTACCGGCATTCCCTTCAACAATCTGGAAGTACCGTCATTTGAACACCTATTATATCTAACACAGCTGGTGCTACGGTTGATTTAAAAGCAGTCATTAAATTAATCTATTCCCGGGTTCCGTCGACTCAAAAGTAGTTGACCTGATCTAGCATTTCTAGCTGAACCGGAAATAAGAGGATGAAAACGAGTTGTAAAGTCTATTTGCTATAATTATGGACATATCAAAACGATTGGAAATTTCACCAAATGTATCTCTATGTAACTTTGATAACGTTTTTATTATTTGGTAATTACATTTAGGGCTCCCAGATGCACCGAACGAGCTATAAATGACTAAAAAGAATAATAGCCAACGCTTCACTAAACCATTATGTAAGCTAAATCAAAAATGGTGCAACGAATATGTATAAACACACAAATCATGATTTTTATTGAAAAGGAAAATGAGAAAAATCAAGTGAAAACCATCTTTTATAACTTCAATGTCTAAAACTAACAGTAGATTTGAGCGAACCACTAGGCATTCTCTCTAACGTTGCATCAGACGCTAGATTTGGGCAAAATATTCATTACAATAAACAAAAATCTATCATATCAAATTCAAATTTTACAAATTGAACTGTAGCCGTTAAATTGTTTGTATTGGGATTGAAATGAAATCACTTGATCAACACATAAAATACCATTAGTTAACGTGATAATGTAAAACTCCAAAATAAATTGGAGAAAGAGGATTCAAGCAAATTTTTAGGATAGTGAATAGATTATAAGAATAGATACCATCAGATTATAGAGAGATGTAACAGATTTTGCATCCATTGTAAAAGAAGTGTATATCATACAACTTTCTTGACTAATGCTGTCTTTCCACTACAAAATAAGACACTGAATGCTACAAGATAACCTCTGTACGTCTAGTACGAATAAGTATTCTATCCATAAATACGCTCTAATAAGGATCACTGCTTATGACTTTAGCCAGTTATTTTCCGTACTGAAGTTTCCTATTGAAGCAAAAGAACAAAAGATGCATATCCTGCACATAAATCAGGTCAGTTGTTGAGGGAGCTTTATTCATGGAAATCAGGATTTCTCAAGTGTAAATCAATGATGCAGGCAGATTATTAAAAGACGAAAAAATGAATGATGTATTTTGTTCTGGTCATCGACATATGTAAACTTGACGCCTATCATACTCATATTAACACAACACAATGGAAAGGACTCATACATCCTACAAATTACATTTTTGTTTACGTTATTAAAAAATAACTGTCTTCTATGTACATTTTTTAAGAATGATAACTGAAGTATTAACTAACTGCCACAGAATAGTTAACTAGGAAAAGCTAGTAAAGCTTACTGTTATTAACACGTTTGTGGCGGTTGGTAGGCTAAATAATTTGTCATGTACTAATAGAGAATAAGATGTTAGTGTTTGTCTTAACCATCTGTCTCGATCTAATAGTTATATTATTTCTTTCTGAAAAATATGACAAAATAATCTAAAGATTTAGATGGGTTGTTTGTTGCCGTGGAAATTCCGGAAAATTCGATTGAGTCTAACTATAGTACAGTTTGTAGTATAACCTTTTCAGACTTTTTCTGAGTGGGTTACTACGTTCAGTTTTCGGTGGTTGACAAACAAACATTTTAATGCTTGATATCACCGTAAAACTTTAAAAAAATCAGATTAGATTCTGTCTTATATATGCGTAAAACCAGAGATTCATTACACGACAATTAATGAAGTGAGGGAAAAACCCGATCACTTATTTTCGTAAGACCATGTCACGATAAAATCATGCGTAAAACTAGAACAAAAGACAATGCAATAAAATCAAGGTTTCTAAGCACGACAATCGACAAAAAGCAATGAGGTATCAAGCTCTCTTTTGTTACCAAATGGATATATTCAAAATTCCCAACACCAGGTTTATCAAAATATATCTTCGACAACAAAAGTATGTTCTTAAGTATAATTACAATGATTTAGACCCCCCTTCCATTACCAAGGAAGTATTTTTATGGGTCAGAAAACTCTACATACTTAAAAATTCAATATAGTGATTTTCAACTCACCTGAGCAGCAAAAATTTCTTTTCGATGTCGAGGTATATAGACTGAGGTTGCTACACAGCCAGCAAACACAATACGCAACAAAGCTTTGTCTAAAACAGGACCATGGAAAGTAGGGGATGCTGCCAAGGACATGTCCAGATCCATTCGAAGGAGACCGTTCCTCAGGGCCCAAGCAGTAGCCGCTACATAGTTGCGCAAATCATCAACAGACTGATCGAAGTCTGAATCAAAAGAATGAAGATTAAACTTAGCTAACAAACCTGAGGACAAAGTGGGATCTTCTGATCGCCTTAACGAAGATGAAGGCTCGGAGTATTTCATAACAGTTTCCTTAATCGCATTTAATGGAGCAGTAATGAACCCATCTGGATCAATCATATCACCCTCACTATTATCACTGTAGAAAAACTCTGAAGTGAAAATTTTTAAAATATTACGAAAACCATAACGCTTCAAACATATAATAAATTCCGTGAAGCTAAGTATTCATTAATAAAATGTTTCACGATTTGCTTTGAAAAACAGCTTACGAAAACAAACGTATATAATACCGAATATGTCGCTTAAAAGAAGACCATAATTTGACTTATCTATAGTTTAAGCTCAATTATACTTCAAACCACTGATTACTGCGGTAATTGTTACTGCCTGACCTGTAAGGTATATCGACTTTGATAATTTATTCAACTTACAGTTAACACAGCTGAGGAAAAAGGTCCGAACTGGCAATCAATGACTGACTATACTGTTACAACCCTCATGTAAGAAAAAACTCGGATTAAGTCAACTATTCTGCTAATCGACTGCCAATTAATCAGTAAATCGTTAAGCGAAATGGCCTACTAGAAAAAATAATCAACAAGAAGCTACTTAGAGGAACATGACAAAGATAGAATTAAACGCATTTCTTTTAAGGTCTCTAGATGGCCATGAAACTCTAAGCATACGGTTTAAAAGAAAAAACACTCGCATGATACGTCTTTTGTATTACATTAGTGCGCATACAATAGGACGATGAAGAGGCGCAAATATACATATTCACTTTAAGATTAAAAAAGATCCAGTAATTGTATTAGTTAAATGACCCAATGTTTTCTTTCGTATTAACAAGTGGATAATAGTATGTAGTATTAAAAACTATTTAGTCAAGCAAACAACAGATGTTTCGATAAAAAGTTTACAAACATATTGATATAAATCAATGAATGGTCAGCGAATGAAAAATACAAGGTGAAACTAAAGTTGAATCCTATGTTTTGATCGAAACTTTAGTGAATTACTGGAATTAACGCAAATAAATAAGATTTTATTTTCCCCTATGACTTTATGTTTGGCAAAAGAAAAACAAAACCATGACCCTCAAAGTCTATGAAAAACGGAAAGGGATATTGATATAGACCCTGCTTTCCGTAATGTGAACACTACTGCACTAATTTGACACCTTGTAAACGTTCTTATTTAGAGAATTACACAGCGACAAAGCATAAACGTATATGAAGCCTGGATTGTTAGAAATACTGTTAAGTTTTGATAACAAACCTTGATTAGTTTGCTCTCAGGTGTGAACTTCAAACCTTACAACCATCGTTTTGTTGAAAGTTCTATGCCGAAAATTTGCAGACAAATTAACATAAACAACATGAAACCTGACACAAATGTCTTTTGTTTTAAGATGCTACACAAATAACACCAACGATGCAAAACAACGGTACAAATGGATTGGATATTGAACCAGACCGAAAGGCTATCAGATAAGATTGATAGAATTACATCAAAATACTGAAAACAATCATGAACTGCTTCTCTACCACCAAAAATAGAATCGAAGGTGATGGAATTAACCAATCATATAAATTATAATCCAAATAATCCGCATGAAATCTAAATCAACTCGAAAATATATAAAAGCTGGAAAAACTTAAATCGTGTAAGTTAAGCATCTAAATTGTGCGACCTACCCCTTTCATCATAGGTTGACAGTAACTCTTCAAGAAATTTACTGATGTGTCCAATATGTGCATCACGTACAGACAACGGTAGAGGGCCCCATGGACCCCAGGGACCCCAGCTAACACTAGGCTGATTATGCATAGTTAGATTAGGATTGGGAAATCTGGAATTTTTATCCGCTTTAAAACCAAACCCGATACGTTCAGATTCCCCAGTAACCACTGCACCAGAAGTCATCCATAATGTGACCGCCAACTCACAAATAGAACGCGGAGTACGTAACTCCTTAATTTGGTGGAGATTTCGTAAAGCGATTTCAGATACTTTTGGAGGTAGAAGACCAGAAATTATGTAATCACTGTGTAGCAAATTGACTGCATGAGCACAAGCATGTCCACCATGCCCATCAACAACTGTAAATAGTGTGCCACCATAAGCCAATTTCGCATCGTTCGATTGTTTGTAATCGCTGAGAGTAAGAGAATTAAAATCCCCTTCACCAAAATGAGAAGCCATCCACCTATCTTCGACCGGGCGATTGACACTAACCTAATTTCATTAATAAAAGCTGGTGATACAGCAAACACAAGTATGACACAAATAAATATGAAATCGAAAGCAATAAGAACATAAAAATCTTGCAGTTTATTTACGAGTACAGGGAATAAGTGACAAGATGGATCTGGCACTATGAATGAACACTGGTAAAATAAACTAGCAAACCTACGAATTTGAACAGGATTAGAATTTCGGTTAGTTAAACAGATAAACACGGTTAAAAAATTGATAACAATAGCATATCATGAAAATACAACAATATTCCATAGCGACTAAGTATGACGGCGAATGCGGTTTACTATTAGATGCCAACTACACTTAAAAGTTAAATGCAAATTTAGATCACCTGGTAATTAGACGGATTAATGACGACTACATTTCCAGCTGAGAAAAATAAGCGATAAAATGAACTCAATAACGCATCACATAACCTTGTATAAGCATATCCAACCATAAAATGTTTTAAGAGCAACTATATGTATATAGGAAAATGGCTTAGAAGACTAGCTATTCAAGTGATCTCAGAACGACTAATAATTTAAACCAACGTGAATAATATATCAGAATCATTAATGAATACTTAAAAACAATTAAGAAATAGATAATTATTTGAGCACTGTTGGAGGATAAATGATAAAATAGAACCGTGTAAAGTAAGAATTACTTGATTGGCTGAAAATATGACACGCCCATTTTTTCCTTTGTATGTTAGCTCTTGACCAGAAATGCGTTTACTAACATCAGTTTCAGAAACTTTTGTTTCGATGATATTTTCAAGACCATCGGTGAATCCATGAATCCGCCGTTTACAAGCAACTCGAAGTAGTTCTCCGTAAGTTGGTTGGTAAAAAGGCTTTTTCAAGAATAAATTCAAAGAAATGACAACCTGGGGGAAAACAAGAATAAAATATACTCTGATAAATACGAAGTTACAACCACCATAGTAATCCAGTAGCAGCAACGCAACATCAATTACCATACTAAATAAAGCATTAAATTTCATTTCGTAATTTGCTTCAAAATGGCATGTTGGTCTTCAACATCAAAGATGGTAAGTAAATTAATGAAGCTAACAACGTTGAAATCATGAGTCAATTGAAGCTAGACCACCATGGAAAACTTGGAAGCACTGGACGGTCGCTTCGTCCTATTATGGAATTCCTCAGTGGTCTACCGGTTAAGGGCTCTGGCGCGAGACTGGTGGGTTCTGGGTTCGAATCCCGCGAGTGCGGGATCGTGGATGCGCACTGCTGAGGGGTCCCATGATAGGACGAAACAGCCGTCCAGTGCTTCCAGGTTTTTGATGGTGGTCTAGCTTCAATTGACTCATGATTTCAACTTTGAAAAATACTGAAATCTCCACAAAACCCTTTCTGAAGCTAACAACACTGTATACACATCTATCTGTAGAAGTACTGCGCTTCCCAGCGTTCAGTTTACAACTAATTGGCCATTAGTCCAAATATAACCTATCCAATATTCTCCAGAACTAAAAGATATTGATTGCCATTAACTTATATGTACGTCATCTCCCCCGAATAAAAGTAAATCGAGTTGGGATTTTAGCCTTATACCAGCGAACTCGGGGAGCTTATCTCCATCAGCATGTTATCAATAAATTCCAACTCCTTTATGGTATCCTCTGAGTAGATCGTTTTTGCTCTGCTTGTAAGACATCTGACCAGATTTCTTTTGTAGCGGTCCGGTGTGAAATTATAGAATTGTGTGTATTGGCAAAGAGAGGAGCCCTTCCTATGCACAGTTCTGCTTAACGAGCCCGTAGACCCATCTACTTGGTGAAATTTCAGAGAAATTTAGTTCACTAGTGAGTGGTTGTCAGATGTATACCGTTGAATTGATTTGAGTTCGTCTTTAATAGGATTCCAATCTTTTTTTGCCTATTTTTATATATGCAAATCTTTTTTATAACACAAAATGTGTTCAGTTTAAATCTTAGAACATCTGCACACATCAGTCGTAAGAAGAAGCGTTTTGGACTTTATCTCCAGACTGAAAGATACGAATGTAAGTATAAAGTATATTATCTCACTAGATTTCGTATCTTTATTAACCACTAGTCGAGACAATCGAGTTTATCCGTAGATAAATATAAAAATATATATATCGACATTTGGATCTGAGGTCTTCAGACTAACATAACGCTTAGTGTTAGACCATTATAGATTAACATATTCAGCTCTTGCAATATTCGCCAACTCATTGAAAATAAGCTGATTTTCAAGACTGTCGTAAGCGATAGTCAGTCATCATCAACCTAGAGTCTAGGAAAGATGTGCGCTGGCTCAAGTTTACATACCATGTTGCCAGGATGAGGTAAAATTAACAAGGCGAATTGCAGAACATACTGAAATAATGTAGCAGCTATGATATGGAGAACTCCTAAACATTTGAGATATAGTTCGAAATAATAGTAGGAAGGTATGTATAAAGGAATATCAGAATTCCAAATCAAAGGGAAGGTAGATAGTGAATGAATGAATCCACACCATTGTGACTGATTTTGAGCAATGCTACATAAAGCCTCCAACAACTGGTCAGGGTTATCGCGCGAACCACAACCAGGTAATCCGAATCCGCTGACGTCCCAGGACATTAGTCACTGACTTTATGGACTAATACTATATCTTGGTTTGGCCTCTTGTAACTTTTAGAACCAACCTCTACGCAAACAGACTGCTGGGCAGTATACACACTAGTTGATAGACGGGCATCTCCGTCTATGCCATGTGACAAAAGCCAACCAGTCTTTTTAAATCTGCAACGAGATTTCGTCATTCAGTCACAACGTAGAACTCAGTACGTACTTACATTGACTCGAGTTGCCATAAGACACCAACCTCTCAAGACTAGACTTCCAAGTTAAGTGGTGGTAGACGCAGTCAATTGCTCCACTCCCTATCATCGGTCCATACTTCGATGCAGACCATTCGTGGAGCAATTTATTATTTTATTTATTTAAACACATAAATATTGGTACAAGGAAGCACCAGATAAATATGCGCCTCACAAATCTCATTCGATTTGTGTGAGGGCTGTGATACTGCCCAGGTGCCCAGACTGCAGCAGGTGGTTTTCTTAGGGGGCCACACCCCATCGTGGAGCAATACTGTTTTCAGAAGGAGAAACGTAACCCAAACACGCTTGGACTGTTGTTTGATGCGGTTAGAAGGTTTCGCCTTGTCAGTTTTCACCAAATACGACTGCATATATTAGGTCAAGTGAGTCCCATGACATATCAAACCCCTTAAGAGTTTGAGGAAGAGTGAGTTATTTCTAGGAGGATGTTCATGATAAAACTAAATAAAATAGGTAGTAGACAACCCCAGCGAACTTCACTTGTGGTTAACAATTTTGATGACAGTTCGTCAAGATACTGCAGTAAGCCATAGTATAAAAAAGTTAACCATAATATTATTGATTGATTTTCAACATACAGGGGAAAATATGTGAAGTAAGATAGTCTTTAAAAGTTTTTAACCAACCGAGTCAGTATAATTTCTTTATCTCTGGTATTTGTCGACTATAAGGACAGAAAGTGAATCCCTTTGACGTGTCAAAAACAGTGGAACCTAACAAATAACAACCCAGGATTTAAGAGGTTTTGAAGGACGGTCTAAAAACAAAAAGTCAATAAGCCAAGACCAAAAAACGAAACTCCGTGATATTCTTGTAATTCAGACAATAGACCGAAAAACCTGCTCCAGTGTCTCGTGGAATCATATAAGCCCATAATAATGATACTTTTATTATCCTATAAATTGAAAGTAGCTAACTCGAAAACCCGTGTATTTACCGTAAGACGGGTTTTGGGGAGCGTTTATTGACTTCCATTCCCTTACTACTTAGATCCTGGTAGTAACCGAAACAGCCAGAGACTCATACAAGTTGGCCACCTCTGGAGTTTTGGTGTTTGATGTGACTACATGATTATCTATCGACAAACTTCCTAGTACTTCAACAGCATGGTTTCAAGAAGTCACTCTTGTATCACCAATCTGTTGACAGCAAGAGATAACTGAATCAGTAATCTTGTTGTAAGAGTAAGTTAAATGGAATATCTTCGTTTCTAAAAATCGTTTGGACGTGTCCATCACACCATAAAACTCAAAGTTTTGGAACTTTCATCTGAAGTGGTCTAAGCAACTTGTCCGGAACCACTTTAGAAAAGACTTCTGACAACTCGGCATAGCACCATAAGTTGATTTTTGGAATCTCTTTACTTTTGGTTTTTACATATCAAGGTCTACATCCGGAGCCACAGGTGGCTGATTGCTACAAAGGAACAAGACAACAACCCGTTAAACGCACCCATTTGAAGCATACTGGCACATTCTTTGAGTATAGGCTGACTCATCAGAAACCTAGGCTAAGCATAAAGTTCTTGATAATTAACGTTGACGAATCATTAAAATATGACATTTAACTACCACTCTTAGTGTCTGAATATAACTTCAACAAGCGATAACCCTTTTCAAAATCTTTTAAACGGATATGTAAAAATGAGCGAACCTAGCCACTTACGTTTCTCATCAAATTACTTTCGGCTCCACGAGAACTAGATGCTGTCCAATGCACCTCACAAATACACAAAATATGAAAACCACACTGTGACCCGTAAAAGCTAGAATATTTACGCTTGACCTGTGAATATTTGTGATTAGAAACAGTCGTCCACTGTATATGTAGGTTTAAAGGAGCAAGGGCTAATTCAGCAAGATGACCTATAAAAACAGAAAGTGAGCAAAGAGTGGACAGGATACACTTACGTGAAGACTTAACAGTTTAAATGCGTAGACGAAAAGCTCTGGTAATTAAGTTGATAAACGCAAGTAACAAGCCTCCAAACAAAGAAAAACAGGGCGGGAAGTCAATTACTTTACAAAGTATAGAGGTTCGTGTCTTGCCAAAAAATACTTTGTGTACTAGGGGAGCAGACAGAGTAGCGTGAGGACTGTAAAAGAGAAAAGAAGAAAAGGTGAATTGACGACTCAGAAAGCGCAGTGCACTCACATCTACTATGAAGAGCAAAAGACAAAATCCAGAAATAGTACGAGTCTCATACTACGACAATCATAGGACCGAAACTAGAAACAGATAGTTTAACCCGTTAAAAAGCTACCCCCTTTTGACAAAGCACTATCCCAGTACTCCTGGTAACTTAATTAGGGCCAAGTTTAAGTCCACATTACTTAATGGACTTATCATCTTGGCACACTCGCCAAAACGTAATGGTTTGCATCTAGCCAAAAAGTACTTTGTGTACTAGGGGAGCAGGCATAGTGAGAACTGTGAATGAGAAAAAAGGCGAGTCGACGGCGCAGAAAACGCACACAATGTATTTGCATCTACCACCAGAAGCAGTGGACAGCAACCAGAAATAACACGTCTCGGATTAAGACAATCTTAGGACGAAACTAAAAGCAATCAATCTGACCAACCATGAGAGTCATAAGTCGCTGACCCGCGTCAACCCCCAAGGTCACGGGTACAAACAAACGGATGTGTTGGACAAAAGCAGCTTGTTCGTTGTTCCTCTAGACTTATGAGAAGTATCTCCCACTTTATTTGCCTTATAAGGACTTACAAAAACACTGGTAAGGAACGGGACAGAGTAGCACTTTGATTTCTAAAAGTAGTATTTCGTACTGGATTGTTAAGATTCAAGCGGTATTTTCATGTTCGAGGTTTGACGTCAATGAGCTGTTCTGGATCCATTCATAAAGGTTCGGCCGATTTAGTGCAACAATCGTAATGATTTTGACGAATATTTGAAGAAGGGGCTTTTTGTGGGGATTTTAGTTGTAGGGCCAGTGAAATGTCATTGAACCCTAGCCAAATCATCCGGCAGTTGGGTCACTGAATATGGAACAGATCATCGATCCCTGTCAAGGTCAGGGACAGTCAAAGCGCATCAGTCAGTCATATGCCATGGACTGGCCCATGCGGCAGTGGTCCTACTTTCGCTTGTATCTACTTTAACTAATATATTCTTGTAATTACGTCCTTTGTGTTGTACAGTCTTCCGAGTATCCATGATCCCTTGATACATCGATGGGGAAATCCACGTATGGTGCTGGTCGCGAGGTGTAACTTCGAAGTTAGCTTATTCGTTACACCGTCCCCGCCTAACTCGAATAGGCCTCCAATCATTTCGACATAGACCATCAACGTTGATGTCCTACATAGTGATTTTATAGTTGAAATCATGAGTGGAGTTCAACCAGGTCTGTTGTGACATGGTAACTCACTGAAGACAGTGGTGAACGGTTGCTCAATTTCCTGGATTAATTGAAGTTAGACATTAACACCACTGGATGCCGGCTCAGTGGTTTAGAGGTTAAGCACTCGCGCGCGAGACTGATATGTCCTAGGTTCGAATCTCGCTAGGCGGGTGCACACTACTAAGGAGTCCTATAATTGGACGAAACGGCCGTCCAGTGCTTCCAGGTTTGCCATGGTGGTCTAGCTTCAAACGACTCATGATTTCAACAATAGAATATTTGAAGGTTAGTAAATTCTGGAAGTCCGTTTGACCGGATAGGTTTACTAAGACAGGTAACAAATGTGTCCCCCGGTAGTGGTTCGTTTAATCGTACTGAATATTGTGTGACTAAAACTAGATAATGGGTGAGAGCAGAAGGACTCCCGCTTTATGTCGGTGCGTAAAACCCTAATAACGTTGAAACTTGGACGATCATGGATTCGTATGATTTTTCCTGTTATTCTTTTGAAGCCGTTTACTGAAATATCAGAGATTTTTAAGGAGTTGAAGGCATTCCAGACAAAGCAGATATATTGTGTGTGAAGCGAGACCTAATATGGGTGATCGAAATCCTATCATGGTCCATTTCAGATAGGGGTAGTATATTTGGAACAAAAGTACAAAATATTTGTCAAGATCAATAAATTTTAGCATCAATCTGGAGATACCGCCGTCCTGAAATCGTGTAAACGAAGTCTGTTATGCTTAAAGCTGACAAACATAAACAGAGGACAATAATATCGCCACTATACTAACAGCCAAAGAAAAATTAGTGAAATTACTGAAATTTCCCATAGGAGAGTAAATTTAAAGTAGAGCTAACGTGATCCCTGTAAATGAAAGAAAAGAATCTTCGAAAGTCACTAGATTGATTCGCCTTCTGACAACCGGAGTGAAAACTATTACAGATACAATCATTGATGGTACATGAAATTTTCGGACAACACGGGAGACCGGAAGGACCATTCTAATACCCGATGAGATCATGATATACAACTACACTTAACTCAGAGTCAGTGGAACTCATTGAACACTATCTGGACAGAAGAGATCAACTTCACCAGACCCTCCATTGTATTCTGATCATCAGGAGGAAAATATCCTACATGCACAAAACTCCATTGACCCTTTTCTTCCCCTCTCAAGGAAACACTAAAAGTGCTCTGAGGATGAGAAAACAACGGCTCCACAATCATCAAAGCTTTTTTCAGGACAAACAAACAAAGGTATCATTACCTAGGTTTGACTCGATAACTTCACATAAATTGAGCACTGGGTAGATTGTTGCTAATCAAAGCAATACACTTATGATATCTTAATGGGTAGAAATTCTAAGTTCTTACTTCACGAACCCATACACAGAGCTTATTGAGATCTGACTAGCAACACTACAGAAAAAAAATTCACCACACATACATCAGTAAAGAGTCCAGAGGATCCTTCGAAGACTTAAGAACGAAAAAAGAAACCAATAGACCTTCAGATTATCACCTGGTGACGGCCAAGCCAAATTTGAAGCTGGGAAAGCACCATTACAAAAGTATGACACAGCCTTACTTAGAGATACTAACAGACTGAGGGAATTCCGCATTGCTTTCTGGAACAACGATAGCTCATCAGTTAATCAACTAACAGTCATACTGTGAGAACTGAAAACGTATAACACCACAGTCAGCGTCAGACAATGTAATCGACCGACTATTATCAAACAGAACTAAAGATTCGACGCATGCCGATCTTGGAGATAGACGACCTGACTTCCATAAAAATCACTTGAAAATTCGGTCGCTTACAACTAAACACTACTTGACAAAGTGAATATATAAATCCCCCTTAGAAGATTCTCTGACATTATGAGGTGCTTGAGGTCATATTGATGTAGAATTTGTAGGAGTGACTGCACCTCAAAGCTGTGCACTGAGAGCAGCTCACAAATAGATTTCGTTTGAGGACTGGTGTCAACCAAAGCTGCCTACTATCGTCTTTCGCTTTCTTCTGGCTGTCGATTGTATGATTAAGACCTCTACATACTGTGAGAAGCAGGGATTAATGTGAACAATACAGACAGTTGAATGGTCTGGACTTTGCAGATGATAGCTCGACTGCCCATACATCGTATAAAATGCAGATGAAACTTTCCGGTACAACGGCGGCTCCCGTGGCAGTAGGCCCCCGCGTTTATAGAGGAACAACCAAAATCTTCAAGCACAAAACAGTGAGTACCAACTAAATCACACTCCACGGCTAAGTTCTCGAAATGATGGAAGACTTTAAGTACTTAGTTAGTAATTTTGATAAACATGGAAGAAATTATGCGAATCCAAAGCACAAATCGGTGAAGCAAGAACAATTGAATAATATCTGGAGCTCAAAACAACTGTCCTGCAGGTTCAAAGTCGATGCTTTTAAAACAATTATGTTGTAGAGGGCTAAAACCTGCAGAACTGCTACAGTTATCACCTAAAAGTATGTGCCATCAGATTTTCCCCAGGTGCTTCCGAGATTATAGAGATTATAATTTTGAGAAGAGTAAGATTATATCTTCTCATTTCTTTGGTTGTTTGAACAAACCCCACAGACTCTCATATTGTCCGAACATCTCATATACTTTCAGTTATTATTGCTCGGGTTGTTAATAGGGTGTCAACCTCGTAACTTTGAATCACGGATGTAGTTGTGAAGCCTTTTTGCTATTCTTTATTGGTGTTCGATCAATTTGCAGTATAGGGTTTATTAATTCTGATTGTTTTTCCGGGTCTTATTCTATCCTTTAATCTTTCACTTACTGAATCTTGATTATTATCTTGAAATGATCGTGAATAAAGATTTTAACAGAATGATATAGATTGATTTAACTTCGTGAGATTCTCATTACCTGCTTACAACCTATAATTTTTAAAAATAAAATCTGTTGTTGACTATGGCCCTTTCAAATATTGCGAGACGAAATCGCCAATCAGCATATCAGCATCTATGGCCTTGCTCCTGTGTTAAAGAATGGCACTTCAGGCAGCACTAGCAGCCTTGAGTCAACTCTGAATCCTTATTGGTCCTCCATATAGTAGCCTCCCTCCTGGACCTGCCAGTCGATTCCAGGACACAAAACCCTCATCTACCGTACAAATAATATATCTCAGGCATATGTAGTTTATATACAAGCAGACCAGACCACACCATAAAATGAAAAATAAAGGTTGTACAAGACCAGGCTAAAAGTGGCTGCATGGGAGGTGTCAACTCATAGATTGGGAATAAACTAAGAACAGTAGGACGTATTATAGTAGTTAATAGGTCAAAAAAAGCTCATGATACAAGGGATATAAGTATATGTAATCTAGATACTTAACATTTATACGATTAGAACACACATATATCGTTTTTTAGTTTTACTTTACTTACGCCTGTTACTCTCAATGGAGCATAGGCCGCCGACCAGCTTTCTCCAACCCACTCTGTCCTGGGCCTTCATTTCTAGTTCTATCCAGTTTTTGTTCATTCCTCTCATGTCTGTCTCCATTTCTCGACGTAATGTGTTCTTTGGTCTTCCTCTTCTCCTTTGACCTTCAGGATTCCATGTGAGGACTTGCCTTGTGACGTAGTTGTGTGATTTCCTCAGTGTCTGTCCTATCTGCTTCCAGCGCTTCTTCTTGATTTCTTCCTCCGCTGGAATCTGGTTTGTTGTCTCCCACAGTAACTTGTTGCTGATAGTGTCTGGCCAATGGGTCCGAAGTATCTTGCGTAGAGAACTGTTAAAAAACACCTGTATCTTCTGGATGATGGATTTCATAGTTCTCCAGGCTTCCGCCCCATACAGTAGGACTGTCTAGACATTTGCATTGAAAATTCTAACCTTGGTGTTGGTTGACAATTGTTTCGAGTTCCAGATGTTTTTCGGTTGTAAATATGCTGCTCTTGCTTTGCCGATCCTTGCCCTCACATCTGCATCTGATCCACCGTGTTCATCAATGATGCTGCCCAGATATGTAAAGGTTTCCACATCCTCCAAAGCTTCTCCGTCAAGTGTAATTTGATTGGTGCATATTGTATTGTATCGGAGAGTCTTGCTGTTCCCTTTGTTTATATTGAGACCTACTGCTGCTGAGGCTGCTGCTACACTGGTCGTCTTCTCCTGCATTTGTTGTTGCGTGTGTGATAGGAGAGCCAGATCATCTGCGAAGTCTAAATCGTCCAACTGTATCCTACCTGTCCACTGTATCCCGTGCTTTCCTCCAGATGTTGACGTCTTCATAATCCAGTCGATCACCAGGAGAAAGAGAAAGGGTGAGAGTAAGCAACCTTGCCTAACACTGGTCTTTACCTCGAATGAGTCGGTGAGTTGTCCTCCATGGACGATTTGGCAGTTTAGTCCATCATAGGAATTCCTTATGATATTGACTATCTTCTCAGGGACGCCATAGTGTCGAAGAAGCCTCCATAGTGTTGTCCTGTCCACGCTATCAAATGCCTTCTCGTAGTAGTAGTCTGTAAATAATTTCTGGAAGTTATCATTCACGAAGCCTTCTTCGAGCACAACAAATTGGATCGTTAGTTTACATACACATAGCGGCAAAATTGTCTATGTACTACCATATTAGTATTGCGATTCGACCCACAACAGGGTCAAAAGACCCATAACATACACAGAAATTAGGATAATACGCGAGTAACCAAGATTAAACCTTGAATATGCCTCTTCAACTTATCATTTAATTTGTAACATTAAGAAAACGAATGACCTAGCAATGGTTCAATCATTTTTATCAATAATAATTAACCATAACTACCCGTCAAATAATAAACCACGGGTCTAGAAACCGTAGTTGTTCATAAACAGTACTGTCGCATCTAATTGTTGGTTTTACTGTTCTGCTTCAACTACAATAAGATACAAGGCTAGCTGCAAAAATACTAGTTTCGACATGAACAACTAAAGATAGAGGGTTCCAGAGCTCCAGCTTCCACGACGAACCAGGCATATTACTACCATTTTAACTATCTGAACAAGCCAAAATTTGCTCCTTTTGTGACATAAAATTAAGAGTATTCCTACTTTATAGTAATATACAATATATGGCAATAAATATACACCGGATTATTTGGCAGCCTGTCTAATAACTCAATGGATTATCAGTCATCTTATTCCATTAAATAGTCGTTCGTTTACTAACTCGAGAGAGATTTCGTACATTCCTTATTCGAAGTCCTCCTGCCTAACACTGATCCCATTTAACCTACAACTTTTGGAGGAGATTTTAAGCACCTTTAGGACTATCTAGAAAAAACTCAGGTCATCAGGAAAGTGAGAATGCATTTTGACTAACAACAACAGTCGTTCATATCCATGATAGGTTCACGGAAAGCTTTTCAGATCAGTCTTTAAGTATTACACACGCCCATTTACCCCATACAACTTCTCTTGCGCGTATCGACCATGCCACGTCTTTCATCATGAAGCTTCCCCATAATCTCTCACCCACCAGTCATTTCGGCTATTCATCAAACGAATCCCAAAAGCAGGTACAGTTCTAGAATCATGGTCTACTTCGTTATTAGTACTGCTCTAATAAGAGACCTAATCCTAAAATTGTAGATTTGTCATGATGTGACTACTTACTCTATGAGATCTTACATGGAAGTCACATCACTGTCTACACTGACTCGTCATATCTTAATAATCACCAACATATGATGGAGAATACATTTAGGATGGAGATAGAACAATATATTTAATATGAATAAAATATATAATCTACACAAGAATGCCCACCCTGCAAGGTTGATCCATGTCATCCAAATAATCTGTAATGAATATTCCCGCCTTCCCCATTGTTGACCTTCTCTTCGTGTTGCTTGTTGAACACAAATTTTCCCAGTTATCTCATGTTCAGCTTTGAGAATTGTGTGGTTAGGACCAATACAACTATGTGGTCACTACCTTTACATAACCTTCTTCTCCACTACATCCCAAGCAACATCGATCGAGTCTAGAGATCGGTTTTCTACAAAGTTGTCGAAGTTATTCTACAAACACTGAAATACCTGACGATTCATCCAACTTCATCCTCACATAACTTCTTATTACATTATTTACTTCAAGCTCCACATGGTGCATCTCCGTCCATGTGGATCTCTGGTACACTTAGCTTATTCGTTTTATATTTTAATGGTCGAAACATGGTGCCCACCTCATAATTCTGAGTCCATACCCACTGTCATCAAAATATATACCGTGAAGACTGAATCCTAGCCAGAGGTTGAGACCACATAGCGTATGTTCGATGTAATTTCACATAGATAGCAGCTGTCAAAGTCGCAAGCGGGCTGTTAGACGATGTGTAGTTTGTCATTACTATAGAAACACAACTGCAAGACTCAAAACATAACTCAAGACCTTGAATCCGTGCTCACTAATGCAAAAGACGTTACTTGGTCACTAAAATCTTCCTTCGAAAACGTCATTAGCGACATATCATTCAGAGGTTACTGACCATGCAATAAACAAACAAGATAAAGGAAAGTTAATTACTCCTTTTATTTTGACTTGGCCGAATCATCTGAGAAAGTCCGTCAAGGATAACAGATGAAATGTACAGCTGAATAGCGTAATTTTCGATAGACCAAATCCAGGTAGTATTAACAGAGCGAACTTATTTCAACCGTAGAGAAATTGATGGTTAGCTCGACTGATCACTACTCTTCAATATGCACGGCAATGATATTTCAATGCTTGATATTTGAGTAGGTTCTCCTATACTTGCTGTGCGCATCTCACTTCAGTCCCAGTCAAAATATCAGCCACATAGTACAGAAAGATCTTGACAACTTAGAGACGTGCGGTAAACTGTTCTTTAGTCTAAACAGGCAAACATCTAAGCAGGTGTATTTTGGCTAACGTTATCAACATATAGTAAGGTGGATGATACTATGTCAAGCCCACATAGGTTATTCTAGCCTCTGAACAGACCAATGTGTTGGTTGTTCTCAAGCCACATTTTTACCCCGTCAATTATTCGCTTAATAATCCTGACTGTTTTTTACGTGGTCGTATGTGTGCGAATTACTTACCTTACTCATCATGTGTCTGTAACTTATTTTTGGTCTAATTATAAATATCGATCCACGTTTGGTTAAATCGAGTTGGCTCTCACACCTCCACTGCGCGTCATTTCGTTTCTCTGATAGTCTGTCTAGATCTATGATTGCATGAAATATGCGTGTTCGAAATCCATTCTCGTATTTGGCTTATTTAACTCCTTTATTTTCCAACGCGATTTAAGTCAGTCAAAATATACGAGGGTAGCCAGGATGTATTTTGCGATGCCAATCAGGATACGGTCTAAGTTGAGAGAAATACCGGGCCGCAAAGATGGGCTCACGCCTCAGTGGATTAGAATTCAGGTACCCCTACAGAATCCTTGATTTGGGGGTTAGCTATTCAAAAATCCTTGCACTCACCCAACGAGCTTTATCCCAAATCTCCAAGGTCCACTGACTAATCGTATTTTCTCGTCACGACTTCTATGTAAAGGAATCTAAAACACTTCTCCATAAAATAAACAGTTAACTCTTGCTAGAGTACTGCCCTACTTTATTCAACTTCATGGGTTTTCTACACCAAAAGAAGACCAAGTAATTACACTGGTATTTTAGAAAACTTTTCACCCCTGAACTGTCACTTTAAAATAGACGTTTCGAAGTTACTTTGTAATTTGAGCTCTTTTTGGTGGATTACCAGAACTTTGTGGTTTTAGTCCACAAAGAGCATCTGTGGCCTCAAACAGCTGTGAGTACTTCTGATCTATTCCTTGTCTTCTAAATAAACCTACAAGTCATGTTTTTTGTCGGGAGGTAACTATTTAGTCTTGTTACTTGCCGCATCTCTCACCGGCTCTTTATTCTGATCTTTGAAAATCGCTTGTCTGTACTCACGCTCTCAAGACAACTCGAAATATTTATTTTGAATTCCACGATTTATGTCATTGGCTCTTCCATACGAGCGCAACTTGATACTTAGTTGTCTAACCCTCAATCCTGTAAGTTATGGCCACCTAGACCTTACGTAATATGGTACTTATAGAAAACGTGTTTTCCAACAGAGCGTGCAACACAAAGCTTGGGATAAAGCGCAATGTTCAATTAAACCAACCTGAAAGACCATAACACCAAAAAGGAGAAGGAGAATGACGTTGCTAATCAGCGAAATGTGATGGGAATGATATAACTTCAAACTATCAATCTACGTGAGGAGAACATTTTGTCTATTTCAGGCTCTTTACTATTATGGTCATCGTGAGGAGACCGACCAGTGATTCTGACGTGTTACTTCGATGCTCAATGCTTATATGAATCATGTTTATTACTTCTAATTCGTTTCACATTTCTATCAGGGTATGTTGTCGCAGGAAAAACTAAAATAAAATGTTTAAATTCATGTATGAAGTACTAATATATGATTAAGGCCGGAAACTTTCTCATATAGCAATATTTATTATTCACATCAGACTTCAAATTTTAGACGCGGTCATTCTGTTCGTTTCCTTTGACCTTCTCTTGATAAGTTTGGACTGCTCACTACTTTCTGTTCTTTGACTGATGTAAATATTTTTAAATGGAATCATCACAACCATCGTTTGAGGGATCTCGACGTCGAATAACGTTCAATGCGTTAATCTTTCAGCTGACAGTTCCATCCAGAATTCATGCCCTTTTAGTCGTAACTTACTCTAACAACAGATACCTATTTTACTCGTACTTTTTCAAGTTGTTTTCAATTATTTTAATGCAACAACCAGAAAGCACCCACACTTTTGGGTAGCTTTTAGTCAAAAATCCAGTTGCCAGATTATGCGCTACAGCCTTATAGAACGTATACCGAATTTTTTACATTTATTTTTGCTAACAAATACAAATTGAATTTTTCTGTTTCGTCACAAACGTTTTTTACTTTTTGAGGCGTACCGACTGAAGTCCTTATCTCCTCACAACATTTCCTGTTAAGTCGCCTGCAATCATTTGATCATGCTTTTAAGTTAACGCACCTCTCAGTAAAATAATGATATATGAGAATAAATGGTCGTACTGTCATTCCACAGAACTGTTTAATCCCTAATCTTTATGCCTTCATGTTAATCATATATCTAGTGCGTAACCGATCAGTCAGCCGAAATACATTATCTTATGAGAAAACGAGCTGAAGCAAAACATATGAGAATTGAGGTAGATGTCATTTTTGCAGATATTATGAAGGCAATAAATGAGGTCTTACCAAGATTTTGGAATTAAACCAGAAAGTTTTAAAATCAGTTGAGCAGTTAAGAACTAGATAATTTTCTTTCTCGGTGTAAGGAGGCAATAAATGAGGGGAGACGTGCTTTTTAGTCGTGAAAATCTTTGACAAGTTGAGTATAACAAACAGGTGCACCTTACTTAAATACTTCTGTTACCTCTCATGGAGAAACACAGGCTGCCAACTAGCACTCTCCATCCAACTCTGTACTGGGCAATCCTTTCCATTTACTATTCACCCTTTTCATGTCCGCTTCCAATTTTCGACGCAATGTGTTCCTTGGTCTTCCTCTTTTCCGTTTTCCTTCAGGATTCCAAGTTAGCGCTTGCTTCGTGATTTCCCCAATGTATATCTTATCCATCTTCAACGTTTTTTCTCAATTCCCTCATCTGGAAGTTGGTTTGTTCTCTCCTACAGTAGGCTGTTGTTGATGGTATTAGACCAGTGCACACTGAGTATCTTGCTTGGAAAATTGTCTTTAGATACTTGTACATTTTTGATGATGGCTGTGGTAGTTTTCTAAGTTTCAGCTCTCTGAAGTAGGAGTGTCCTGAAATTCGTATTGAATATTCTAACTTTGACATTGGTTGACAGTTCTTTTGAGTTCTATATGTTCTTAAATTATAGGAATGCTGTCCTCGCTATGCTAATCCTTGCCTTTACGTCTGCATTAGATCCTCCTTGCTCATTAATGGTTCTATCTAGGTACATGAAAGATTCCACCTCTTCCACAGTTTCTCCATCAAGTGTGATTGGTTTGGTGTTCACCGTGTTCTACTTGAGGATCATGGTTTATCCCATTGTGTATGTTGAGGCCCATTAATGCAGAGGGTTCTCCTACACTGGTTGTTTTGACCTGCAGTTGTTCGTGTGTATGGGATAGAAGGACCAGGTCATCTACAAAGTCCAAATAGTCTAGTTGCATGCAAGTTGTTCATTGTATTCCATACTTTCCCATCAGATATGGAGATTTTCAAAATCCAGTCGACCGCTAGAAGAAAGAGAAAGGGAGAGAGTAAGCAGCCTTGACTGACTCTGGTCCTCACTTGGAATGCCTCTGTCAGTTGTCCTTCGTGCACCATTTTTCAGTCTAGTCCATTGTATGAAACCCGACTGATGGTGACGATTTTCTCAAATACATTTTAGTGTCGAAGAAGATCCCATAAAGTTATATCCGCAATGTCAAATTCTTTCTTATAGTCAAGGCGGTTGATGTATAGTGACGAGTTCCACTCACTTGATTGTTCAACGATTATCTGTAGTGTCGCAATCTGGCCTGTGCATGAACAGTGTTTAAGGAATACGACCTGTTGACCACAAAGTTGGGTGTCCACTGAGACTCTCGTCGGGTTCGGCAACACTCTGTTGAAAACTTTTCGTGGTATTGATAATATTTGGATTCCTCTGTAGTTCTCACATTTGCTCAGATCTCCTTCCTCTGACATCTTGATGAGGTATCCTTCTTTTCAGTCTGTCAGTGGTACTTGTTTCTCCTCCCAAATCTTCCTGAATAGAACGTGGAGCATGTCTGCAGTTGATTCTATGTTTGACTGCAGTGTTTCAGGTGGTGTATTATCGAATCCTAATACTTTCCCACTCTTGATTTGTTTGATGTTCATCCTGACTTCTTCGACCGTTGGTGCAGTGACATCTATCAGAGGTTTGTGTGTGCTGCTCCGATACGTGGTGTGTTCAGTGAAGTTGGTCTATTCATGAGTTCTTGAAATTATTCTACCCACCTATTCTACGTTCTTGAATTTCAGTGATTGGCTTACCTTCTTCGTCCTTAACCGTTCCCTCTGGTTTACCATGTTTCCTTGCTAATTTCTTCGTTGTGTTACATTGCTGTTTCATATCTCCCTCTGTTGCCGCTTTCTCCGCTGTCGTTGCTAGCTCTTCCACGTATTTCTGCTCGTCAGCTCAAATGCTCTTCTTCACTTGCTCGTTTGTTTCTGTGTATTCAGCTTGTGCCTTGACTTTCTCTGTTCTTGTTCGGCTGTTGGTAATTGCTGTCATCACGTTCTTCCTTATGAATATTTTACTGATGCAAATATTATCGATCTGGTTCTCTGTAGTGTGTTCCGGTGAGACTCATGTAGCTTTGTGTATGCATTTGTGTGCTAATATTGTGACGCCTTCAACTATTTTGTTGAATGCACATAAATTTGCGAATCTCTCACCATTCTCGTTCCTTTCTTCTACTTAGTCCATGTCGTCCCATGATATCTTCATGCCCAGTGTTGTCCGTCGCGACTTTTATGATTAGGTCTCCCATCACGACGGTCAGGTCCTTTCCTGAGCACTTCTCGGAGATCGACTGCAGCCTCTCATCATCATCATCGTTGCTATCGTCAGTGCGTGCATAGTACTGGATAACATTCATCGTTGTTTCCTCTCTGTTTTGGAAGATGCTTTGATTGTTCTAGATCTATGAGTTTCTCATCCTATAAGTGCGTTTCGTACTTCTTTGGACGGCATCAGAGCAACTCCCTGAGTGTATGGAGCATCGTATTCTTCGTGACCAGACCACATCAGCATATCCTGAATCCATCCTTTTCTATCCAGATTGGGTCCAATCGGTTTCACGGATTCCGAGAACCGTCAAGTTGTATCTCCTCATTTCTGCAGCTATTCGATTGGTCCTCCGAAACATTCCATGTACCTATACTAATTGTTACTCTGGTTGTTAGAAAGGGCATATGCTTCGTGACTTCCGAAGAATCTCGGTTTTCACCATGAGGGGTTACAATTCTTCTGAAAGAAGATCCTTAAACTCAGAGGGTAGAGTTTAAATGGTCTAATTCGTCTATTTTGGTTAGTGTTGTTTCGCAGTGTTGTTTTCTACGGGATGGGTTTGCTGACCCTGTGTTAAACCCCTCTCCTGCTTGCAGGCTGGGGACCGGCAGTGACTCTTGAGGAGCTACAGGCGTAGTTTAGTTATGCATAGTGGTGAGTTAAAAGATCTACGTGTTACTCAACGAGATACAAACGGGGATGCAACTAAGCCAAGTGTTTCTTTAAGTATGGGCCATGTCTATATAATTGATGAGCTGGTATTTACTGACCAGTCCATTTATAGGGCACATTCCTGTATGGCTGTTGTACTTCCTGTCAATGTAAATAGGTAGTCCCTAGAATTCTACGTCAT
>NC_031502.1:27223684-27281760 GCF_000237925.1 Schistosoma mansoni | reverse complement strand
AGATCGTAATCTTTCCGGTTCTGGATGGGGAAATGTTTAGATTATTATACCCAACTTTCGTACGGCCACATTTGGAATATGGGATTCAAGCAGCGAGTCCTTGTTTCAAATATGAGGCGGATATGTTGGAACGAGTCCAACGCCGCGGGACAAAAATGGTAAAAGGCTTATCTAGCCTATCTTATGAAGACAGACTGAGACACCTCAACTTATTTCCGTTATCTTACCGGCGAATACGGGGTGATCTAATATTGGCATATCGAATCCTGAACGATGACCTTGGTACTAACATGTCCTATCTTTTCCTCCCGTCTAGGGCTGAGCATTTGAGAGGACATTCAAAGAAAGTCCAAAAACCGAGATCAAATCGTCTACGTCTGGAGTTTCGTTTCTCGCACCGAGTAGTGAATTACTGGAATTCTCTACCAGAACACGTAATATCAGCACCTTCTGTTGATATATTCAAGACGAGATTGGACCTCCACAGTGTAACAAACTGCAAGGATTAAAATAGGTCACTAGACCTTCTATCCTTATTACTGAAGACTGAAGACTGAAAAAACAACTACATTGTTTACACTAAATGAGAAGGATAATACGCTTGAAAGAACTTATAATGTATATTTCTGGGTTATCAGATGTCAACAGACTACCTAATAATGCAGAAATTAAGAACTTATGCAAGCTAACACACACTTGTCTAACCTTGAGCACTTCAAATATGGGATGTCTGCCTTGAATAGTGGCACTCAAGGTCGTGGTGAGTGATTTGACCTGGACCGTTCGGATAAATGCTTTTCAGTCTCGGCTTTGAAGCGTCAGTAACGGATTTGCTGGGAAGGAACTTACTAGGAAAAAATTCCATGCAATTTTTGTAGGGAAATAATGCAATTATTATGTTAAGACAAACGAGGTTAAATAGTATCTCGATACCAACTTCAGTCTTCATTACTAAGAATAGGTCAGTCGACCTGTGTTGATCCTTCCCATTTGTAACATTATGAAGACCCAATTTTATCTAAACTTTATGAACCGGAGGTGCTGATATTACATTTCCTGGCTGAGAATTCCAGTAATTCACTAATTTGAGCAAGAAACAAAACTCCAGATGTTAACCATGTGAAGTAATTGTAAGAAAAACCGTATCTCAATAACCAGAGTGTCTATCGACAAGCCACCATCATAATTAGTTGTTAGTATTTCACTTTTATTGGTAAAAAACACTACTAAGATATCCTCGTAAGGCTTCAATGTTTGCAACATTTTCTATTACTTATGTAAGTTCTCATCTTTATATGAGGGAGAAACATCTACGGACTGTTTCCACAGTCCTTAAAAAATCGTGTTTCATATGAATGTCAGGCCTAATCAACGCCTTGCAACTGTTCCTAGTCTTACAAGGCAGTAGAGCATCATGGGGAGATGCAGTCTCATGGTAGCCGGTGACCAACGATTAATTCATACGCCGTTTGTTCCCTCAGGATACTGGAGCTCATGTGCACTATTGGTTTGGAATCAGGGTTTTCCAACTCTTCTAGGTGGACTTTCCGTGTCCACCAACCCGGTTAAAGCGCCGGACATTCGCTTTTCGTCCTCTCAATTTCGTAAACAACACTCTCGCCACGAGAAGGCAGTGAGTAGGACTTCCGTGGCAGAGGCTGTATACGCGTGGTCATGTGAGAGCATTTCGAGAGAGAGAGCGGACTCTCGGCCGTACCAGAGCATTTGGGGGCCATGCAGTATATATATTTATAAATAGGATAAAACAACACTTTGTGAGGATTAACAATCCTACTCAAACTGGAGTCAGTATAGCAGGTTACATATTTACCACATATTTTTCGAAGACGGAGTGTTTTAGCTAGTGACCCATTGTTCCAAACTCCCAGGGCATTCAATCTTGTTGTGGAAAATCGCTATAGAATTTTCATTGTGGTTGGATATTATATAACTAGACAATTATCGGACACTTACGACTGTCACGATGCCTTATAATCCTCACATATCACTGGGTATTCTCGTTAGGACTATACAACTGTGTACTGTTTCTGCTCCTTAAATTCAACTCTCAGGACTTTTTACTACCCAAAGTCGGATAAGCGCTGGAAATCCTACGAAATACTGTTGTTGTACTAACACTGTGTTATCATCTGTTTCAGATATTTTATGTTCTGCGCATCCCTAATTCCGATAGTATTCCATAAAGAAAAATTTCTCATGTGAAACTTGTTGTAGTCCTCACGGAAAACTTCTATGCCAATTGATAGATATACCGAAAGATTTTTTTCAATGTGTCGATCGGTAATCTCTGTTAAATTCCGATTTTTTATTCCCAGATTTAAATAACTATGTTTTTCACTGATGACTCGTGATTAAAATGAGCTTCTTGATATATTTACCGGTCAATCATATTAATGGTTTCACCAGGCTTTTTTCTTCCATGAAAATGTCCTGTATCTAACTGATTAATCAGCTAAGTGGCACGTTAAGTACCTTGTCCTAACTGTAAAACTTAACTTTTTGGAATTGATGGATACGAGTGTTAAAGTTTGATCATAATTCTCGCCTGTAAATATTAGTATAATAGTACTGAAATATAACTGCAGTGAGAAATTCATGCACTATCTACCTTAAGTTAACTTTAATGGTCAAAATCAAGATATCATGTGTTTTGGTACAGCAAGTTTTCCCTATTAGGTATGACTCAGTCGAGTACGTAAAAATCCAGTTGGTTTTTGAGCTGCATTAAATTTCCAATTAATTGTATATCTAGCGTGTATTCATCATACTACTTACTAAACATTTGTTAATCTTTTTATCGTTTACTAGTGTACTAATTGATTTTTTTCTACAGACACATCTTAAAGGACCGTCCGGAGAAATTTGTGCCTCATTTGAGTGGGGGAGCTGGTGGCAAACAACTCAAGAAGTTTTTGTCGAAATTCCATTCCGACAAATCGTAGACGTGAAGCAAATTGTATGTAAAATTACCAATAGTACAATCACTTGTGGTTTCGTTGGTCAGCAGCCATGGTTATCAGGTAACTTATTTAGCCTTATAAAAGCAAGTGAATCCACCTGGAGCCTCCATGAAAAGAAGCGCGTAAGTTTCTATACCGCTATCCAAAATTTTAGATTCAAAAAAAGTAAACCCTAACTTATTAACCGTAATTACTTAGTACCGTTATTATTCTAAATCACTATTTGAACTATACACTGCAATACTTAATTTTATGGTGTGGGGAAAATCACTCAACCCATCCTCATAACAGACGTCATTCGTAAAAGTCGAACAAGTTTTGGAATAAGAGGTTGCGTAATAAGGATTTATATTTAGGGAAAATGAGAAAGTTTTGGACCTACAAACTAGCAGCAACCCATAAGGTTGACCGTCGTCTCAGATCGTAAGTTAAACAAAACTTACTGATTTCGCATGATTTTCTCTTTTCGGCAAATTCATTCTTAGGGCTGTAAATTCTCAAATCTACATTTTTTCCCACAACAATAATCAATCATATACTACACAACCACAACAGTAATTTCTTGAGTGCAGTAACGTAGTAAACAGAAGCACAGAGAGATTATCTTTACTAGGAGATTGAGAATGTAGTTGTTGAGAGCTTGAATAAGCATTAAGAATGGTATAGAAATTAGACGAAACTTAATAATCTCGTAAATAGGTTCTGTAATGTGGTTAATTAGTTCATGAGGATCTTTGTTTTCTACTTGTTGATATTAAGCATTGATACTGACCAGTTTTCGTTAGCATTGAAACTGGAATCATGTGTGCCGAGTTATTTTGCAGAGTTTCACTAAGGACATAGAAATCTGTTAGTTGGAGTGTGCTAGTGAGTTGAAAGCTGCAGCTGCAATTACTAACTACTGAAAGCTGTTTTAGCTCACCCCAACCACTCGCAGCGGACGATCTGGTTTCAGCGAAGCAATTTGTATAGCTGATGGTACACCATTTGGTAACATTTAAGAGCATCTCGAAATATGGATTGAGTTTTTTGACGAACAGTTCAGCATTTATGCTGTCGATCAAATTGTCTTTTCCTCTCTGGCCGTTGATAACTGAGCCGATTAACAAGGTGGTCTGCGAGGGACTCCGAATTCTGAAGTATCACAAGTCATCAGGTTAAGATTCTCTTTCCCGAGGCTCTTTTAGAAATGGTAGTGAACTTCTGGTCAGAGAACTAACTGCGTTTGGAAAAATTCAAGAAACAGAATATCTTGACACTGTGAACTAAAACGAGCATTGTCTCCATCTGTGAAAAGGGGCTAGATAATCTGTGCAGCAACTATCGGGGAATAAGTCTACTTTCAACTGTGTCCAAACCATTGACATCTGTTGTACTTCGCAAATAATACGAAGCCCGTAAACGGCTAACTCTTCAGGAGCTGGCTCGTTTTCGTTCTGGTCTTGGATGAATTAATCATAACATCACACTCCCCCAAATTTTAGAGCGGCTCAATATTCATTTCAAACCGACAATCAATGTGTTTGTTAATGCTAGGGACGCCTTCAATTCGTTGAACAGGACTATGTTCTGTGATTGTCCGTTGAAGTAGACTGTGCCTGAGTTTATGAGCGTCTTAAAGGCTTCGTACACTAATGCCTCTGACAGCGAGGTGATACAACAATCTCTCTTCATTGTTCCATTCGACCAGTGAGGTTAGGTAGGGTTTCACAAACTCATCACTCTTCAACTTCGCCATCGATTGCATTCTGAAAACAGTTCCGATGGAAGCAAGTAGTGATAATGCTGATCTGTCTCCTGGAGAAAGACTTTATCCTGAATATACGGATTATACTGCATTGTTGTGGGATTATAATGAAGCTATACAGTTATTCAGTTGCCAGTGTCCGTAGGTATTGCGTGTGATTTTCAAGTAAATGTAAAGTACTTTTACAAAACTGATAGAAGCCTGTGTTTGCATTCACTCTTGGTGCTGAACCGCTAGAAGCGATCGAAAAGCACCTGTTTCTAGGTAGTTGTGTGGGTGCTAATGGTAGTGTATAGTAAAGCCTAGAACGGCTTATAGCGATCTGAATCATTTTCGGTGCCATCATGATGTTATTCTGGGTGTAAGAGATCAGGTTTACAATGTGTCGGTGGGAGTAGTTTTGCTATATGTTTGTAAAACCATCTCCGTGTTAGAGATGCTACACGACTCTCTGTTTGCAATCCGCATTGTATCCGAAGGACTGCTAACATTCAGTGGGAACATCATGTTAGTAAAGCTGAGGTTCGACAGTGTGTCCAGGTACAGTGACAGTAATTCAACTGGTATTATCACTTCGAAACACCAGCCTCGGTGTTTTGGATATGTGTTAAAAACTTGATCTCAGTGCCTTCCACTCTGTTTTATTTAATAACTCCAAGAATGGATGGAAAATTAGAGATTTCCATTTTATTACTTGGTGCTGTGGTATAAAATTCGTATTGGGCTAGCATCTGCCAGTTCATCATGACTCCCTGGTTGGTGTCCTAGAAATGGTGCAAATCAGTGGCTTGAAGAGTCCTTCTTGAGTGTCTTTGTACTTAAACTGTATCTCTTACTCTACATTAATCTTAATCACTCATCTTTTTTGACCGTACTCCCCTTTATTTCTTCACGATGCTATTCCATTATTTGTATGGGGCATACCATTTTTGTTACTTATTTGTACCAGAATTAACATATATTAGATAAATAAATAAAGTAGGATTAAAAAATTCATAATTGTTAGAATAATATGTGGATTCGACATATGAAACCGACAACTTTGTAGTGAGATGTTAAATTACTGGTTGTGATCTGATTTCTCACCGCTTTATCTGAAGTGTGATAAAGTGAGTTGGTGTATTTTCCTAGTTCTGTTGTATATTATTCACTATAGAACTGCATCAATTTATCAGTAATTTTTCATATCATTTGAAGATTTATCAACTGAAAACAAAAGCCTATTAGAATATCATGTATACATTTTGATAAGTAATGCAGAATTTAGTGCTGAATGACAGTATTTGTACTTTACTTCCTGCTGTTCACACTTTTCTGGCTTCATTACCAATCAAACAGATAATGGAGACAGGTAGAAGTAAACCTTGTAAATGGTTTACCATGTGTTGAAGTGGACACATGTTAGTTTTCACTTTGAAATACACTATTTGTTGAGAGTTTTGCGTCTAATTCTTGTTGTGTTGGCATATGAAGTACTTCTTTTTTTGAAGAAAGTATTTCACAATGGTTTATTGCAGTATAATAAACTTATTTTAAACTCTCATTTTATCATTGTTTGTTCCATCTTGTAGATGGTTATGTGTCTGATCAAAGCTAGTCCAGGTACCTGTTGGCATTCTTTAATGACCGATAAATGGAAGGCGGACCCACTAGTTCTTGATGAAATGGAACGAAACCTTACCATTCAGCGACTACAAATAGAAAACCCTGGCTTAGACTTTAGCTCAGCCGACATATCTGGAAACTATCGTAACGGTGGCCCGAAATTTCCTGTATGATTTCAACTCAACCTACTGTCATTCTATAAATAAAGATAGTTTTTGCCAATATCTTCACTTTTATTCAGTGTATATGTGCACTAATTTATGATAATTAACGTACACTGTCTTATATTTCAGAATGTGGATAAAACCTTGCTTAACAGGACTTTTGTTCGTAGTTCAGTGTTGGAAACACTAAGATGTCCTGAAACTAGAACAAATGCGTCTCCAAAAGTTGAAAACATTAATCTCTCTGGCCAAGAGATAAAAAATTTCTATGAATCTCTTACACAGTGCGTAACTCAAAAAATTGAATACTCATCACTTGATTCAAATTTAATTAAATGTTCCGTATGTGGTGGCTCTTTTAATGATTTTAAGAAACACGTTTCATCTATTGGTCATCAAGTAGCTGAGATGTCAAACAAAAGTTCAAAACCATCGCCGCTGTTAATTCCTCCTTCAAATAAAGGTTATCAACTTTTAAGTAGAATAGGTTGGCGTGATGCTGCCCTCGATCCAGAATGTGAAGAACTGAAAACTTTGAAAGTACTATCTGACAATTCAACTAACGAGTCTAAATCACATTTCTGCATTAAAAACGGCGGTTTGGGTGCTCTCAGACAAGGTCGACGCTTTCCTGTAGCAACTGTCTTAAAACGCGATCGTCTTGGTTTTGGATGGCCAAATACAACAAATACTGCAAGAATTACACATTTCAACCCAGGTGATTTAAAAGCAGTTGAACATCCTAAAGATGTGAGACGACTTCGTCACTCATCCATTAAAATGGACTCGAAATATTTGATAAGAAAAATGAATTTAGAGAAGAAAAAAGAACGTATTATAAGACAAGGGTTTAATTTGACTGATGAACAGTTAGCTTTGCTTTATGACAAATAAACGTTTGAATCATTTCATATTAAGTATAGCTATTTTCTTCAGTATATACTGTACATAACTATCGAATTTATTTAAATCTATGTCCCAATTCCTGTCAATTCTGTGTTAAATCTGTTACATTATTTGCTGCTGTTTTGTCGAAATCGAGATAAAGTGAGACAATAACCCTGCGTGATGATGTCTATGAAAATAAAATCATAACATGTCCCAATTAAAAGAATATTTTAGTTGATAAAGTATTAATTTATTTAAAACTTATGGGAAACATATACACGCAACAATATTTTAATATGCATTCACGCGTTTTGATGTTCTATACCTTGTGAACTGTTCCAAATAATTATCCTAAGGTGCTTTTTTGAATGAGACCAACAGTGTCTAAATGTGACAAACTCAAGCCTTCATTTAACCTACCCTATCACTTTATCCCAATTTTTAAACCTTTTTCAGGATGTGTGAACGCATTTCGTCCTTATCAAGGGAGTCTTTCTGTGGCTGGTAGTAATTTCGTACTATATATCCATCTCGCCGAACCTCGTAACCTAAAATTTCAATGGTCTTGAAGTATATTTTTTGACGTTATCGCAGTTCAGACGTTTGTAGAGAGAGTATTAAACTATTAAGACGAAGTTAATTTGATCATATTATGTCTAACATTTTTGTTATAAATCAGACAGCTTGAGATGTTATTAGAGATAGTTTACAGTTTAATTAATAAAAGGCCATCTTGAAGTTCCCCATGATCTCCCGACCGTTGCTGCTACCTTGACGTGGTGGTTGGGCTTGCCTATCGTGATGAACCAACCAAGCTATGCTGGCTGGAACGCTCGTTCCTCAAGGTCCTACCATGCCAGACAGGTCGGTTGAAGAGCGGTAAGACTAAAACCAGCAAACCCAAGGTCCGAAGGTGAAGTCGTACTGCTGGCTGTACAGAGGTGTGACAGCAGTAAGGTGTTTCCTTCAGACAACCAGCATAACAGCGATGCTGCCTTCCCACAAGGAGGGGTGGGGTTAGAAAAGGTCGACCCTAAAAATGCACACCTCGCCTTATCCCACGGATTTCCGTCTCCAGCGGTAAGGTCCTTTGAAGAGTGGAGCTAACACGTCAGAAATCCCCCACAAAAAGGCCTTGCGTGACCGACCTCAAGCAGCTGTCCCTTGGGCACTGCGGTCACGCCCCCAGGTCGTTAAGACCAACACTAATCCCTCAAGAAATACCCTTCCACGGTGTGGGCAGCCGGGAAGTGATATTAGCCCTCATACCCGTAACTGCACACGAGACCAAATTGGTCATTTTCAAATCCTTCTTACACCTAATAACTCTTATCTCCACGACTAACCCTTCCCACGTCCTTTTATCACCTCGCACCACTAGGGCAAACGATTCGAGTACACGGAACGTTATTCCTGATCTCCTGAAACCACTCTCTAAACTTCATGTAGGAACTTTTAGTGTCCGAACATTGTGCCAAATAGGACAACAGGCTTCCTTAGCTAGGACTTTAGAATCTTACACCATCGATGTGTGCTGCGTCTCGGAAACGCGCATACAAGATCCGAGTAGCGTCATTCATTTGACCTCACCATGTCATAATAAAGAACCAACTCGATTCACACTTCGCGTATCTGGAAGCCCTGATGCTGCTTCCCGTGGCCTCTCTGGCGTAGGTATAGATTGAGTCCTAGGGCAAAACTAGATCTTTTAGACTGGATCCCAGTAGACAGTCGTCTGTGCGCTGTCCGACTAAACGGATCAGTAAGGACTCGGAAAGATAAGGAAACTCGTCGTTGCCTCTGCCTACTCTCCCACTGACTGCAGCTCAGACGATATAAAAGATGAGTTCTACGGGAAACTTTTTGACCTTCTCCGAAAAGCTAGGCGTTCTGATGTAGTAATAGTGGCAGGTGACATTGATGCTCAAGTAGGTAAACTAAGCGAAAGGGAAAGGCACGTAGGTGGATCTTATGGTGTCGTGGCTAAAAGAACAAATAACGGCGATTGTCTGTTGCAGCTATGCTCAGATAACCGCCTATTTCTTGCAAATACTAACTTTAAGCACAAGGAAAAACATCTTTTGACATGGCGACCCCCGAATTCGTTCCAACGTTGGACCCAAATAGATCACATCGCTATCAGTCACCGATGGAGGGGCTCGATGGAAGACTGTCACTCATTCTGGAGCACATGATTAGATTCAGATCATGCTCTAGTGCGAGCACGTATCTGTCTGCGTCTTACCGGACGTAGGAAAGACACTGCAGGGGAAGCCTCTAAGGGTTCTACTTAATGATAGGCAAGCTAAGAATACATTTCAGGAACAACTAGAAAAACAGTTAGGCAGCCTTGTAAAATGTGCCCATCCCGAGGCACCGTGGAACGACCTCTGAAAAGCTGTGAGAACAGCAGTGATATCTGCCAGTACGGTAAACCATAAGTTTAGGGAGAAACACTGGATCTCAGCAGCATCTACCACACTGATAGTCGCTCGAAAACTCATCCCACCTGGCTCTGAACATAACGAAGAGCGGAGTCAGCTTAAGCGAAGGCTAATAAGAAGCCTATGCAATGATCGTGAACAGTGGTGGGTAGCGAAAGCAAGAGAGATGGAAAAGGCAGCGGCAATAGGTAACAGCAGACAGCTATTCAGATTTGTTAAAGAAACCGGTATTAGGAACCCCAGTATCAGTGAAACCACCTCAGATAAAGGTGGACATATCATTTATTCTCAATCCAGGAGATTGGATCGATGGGCAGAACACTTTAGGGATCAGTCCAACTGGCCTTCAGCCACACTTCAGTTACCCACGATCCCTAGTCGTCCTGAATGGAAAGTTGATGTAAGTCCTCCAAATCTCTACGAGGTTGAAAAAGCTATAGGAAATCTAAAGCGAGGGAGAGCCGCAGGCCCTGACAAGTTTGCTCCTGAGATTTTTGAGGATGGCGGTCCAGTACTAGCAGCGAGATCGACTGAGGTCTTAGGTAGAATCTGGGAACTGGACGTAATTCCATCTGACTGGTCCCAATCACTAATTGTGCCAGTCTATAAGAAAGGACAAAAGTCCTCTTGTGACAATCACAGAGGGATCAGTTTGACTAATATAGTGTCTAAAATATTAGCTTCAATAATACTTGGACGCCTAACCAAAGCTCGTGAAGAGCAGACTAGAGAAAACCAGGCTGGTTTTCGACCTGGATATGGTTGCATAGACCAGATATTCACTCTACGTCAGGTCCTAGAACATAGACATGCATTCAGACGTCCCAAAGTCATAGTATTTCTTGACCTGAAGGCGGCATTTGACTCCGTTGATTGTGAGGTTCTTTAGCAATGTTTGTCACTGAAAGGAGTACCAAAGAAGTACATTAACCTCATAAAGGCTCTCTACTCAAACACAACTGGTGGAGTTAGAGCCTATGGCGAACTGTCATCAGAATTGATCACCTCAAATGGTGTTCGTCAGGGCTGTCCACTCTCCCCATTCTTGTTTAACTTTGTCGTTGACATGCTTTTAGAGATAACTCTTTCATCGTCTCAATCTCTAGGAGTTGAACTTTTACTGGGAGGCTCACTTGTTGACATAGAATACGCCGACGACATAGTTTTATTTGGTGAAGACGCTGACAAAATGCAGAGCCTTCTGACCACTATAAGCAACAATGCAGGTATGTTCGGGATGCGATTCTCTCCCTCAAAGTGCAAAATGTTACTTCAGGATTGGGTTGCATCGACACCTGAACTAATGATAGGGAGTGAAGTAGTTGAGCGTGTTGATCACTTCACTTATCTTGGGAGTCTCATCAATCCATGTGGTCTGGTGTGTGACGAAATCTCAGCACGGATACAGAAGGCTCGTCTAGCTTTCGCCAACTTGCGTCATTTATGGAGTAGGCGAGATATCCGTCTAGCAACCAAAGGACAGGTTTACTGTGCAGCAGTTCGGTCCGTCCTACTTTATGGCAGTGAAACATGGCCGATAAGAGTAGAGGATATTCGTAGGCTACTAGTGTTCGATCATAGGTGTCTTCGACGCATTGCTCGTATATCCTGGGACCACCGGGTAAGTAATACAGTTGTTAGGAAAGGGGTACTAGGTAAGGATGGCAAATCAATTGATGAAGTAGTGAAACTTCATCAGTTGAGATGGCTGGGACACGTGTTACGTATGCCCAACCAACCACCGACTGTCCCGATGTGCGATGTTTTATGATAGAGGAGTAGGTTGGAAGAAAGCTAGGGGCGGCCAGACCAAAACTTGGCATAAATCCATGAAGTCGCTGACAAGTGGACTGAGCCGTGCTGGTAGGTGTAGACTACCTGGTTGGGATTCGCGAGATGATAGCAATCGGTGGTTAGAGACCTCGAATGACATGGCTCAAAATCGTTTGCAATGGCGGAGGTGCATCCACTCTTCGTGTTCTATCAAATTCTAATCTTCTGAATTCCTCATGTCCCTATCCTTTTTCTCTTTTCAAATTTATTTCACTGTATTATACTCCTTCAATAACATCTTCAAACCCTAATCTTTCACATTATTGCTTATACTCTTACTACTTCTACCACTATGGGATTTGAGTCGACAACTTCATCTCTGTGCTAATGTGGTATGGCAACTCGGACTGATGTACGTACGTACGAAGTTCTACGTTGTGACTGACTGACTGACTCCCCATGATCTCCATACTCAGCAGCTAAACTTACTTTTAGGGCCATTGGTCAGTATTTCGACATATAATCGTAAAATTCATACAGAAATCATTTGAAAAAACATTCTCATGTTCTTTAGTCAAAACATTCATCTGAGAATCCGGTGATGTGTGTATTAGAAATTAAGCCATTTACTGCTAGTGGCTTTTTTTGAGGCCTAAACATGACGTAGATGTTATCGGCTAAATTCAAAACAAATATTGATAATTTCTGAATATATGCTGCGTAAATTATTCTCGCTTCGTAAAGTTAATTTCTAATAATTATCTCATGTGAATTTCTAATGTTAGTAGAAATGATTCAACCGGCCGGTCCATTTACTGGCATAATTAGCCATTTTTTCTCCTCTGTTAAAAGAGCACTCAAAGTAACTACATTTGATTCACCAAAAATGTGTCCTCTATCAGGTTCTACTTTGTGTTACCTTATCATTAAGCAACCTCTTACATATCCTATAAACAGTCATATTAATGATAGTCGTACCATATTGTTCATTGACCGACTATCATGTGTTAACGATGTTTAGAAACACAATCACAGTAACTTAAGTCGTATCGTCATTAAATAGTCTTTCTTGTTTTATTACAGATCACTACATATATGGTTACGGATTTACTAGTAACCTGTCCAATTATTTAATAGTCAGCTACTAATCAATGATAAACTCGTATATACTTAATGATGATTAATATGCTTTTGAAACTCTCGTATTGGGTGAAGGGTGCATATTTTATACTACTCAGTTTGGAACTGAAATGAGAGTTTTTCATTCCTACCCTTACCTAAGATATATTAATCAATTGATGGATGTCATTGAATATGCGTTAGCTACAATAACTTATTAGCACATTGGAGTGAAATATCGACGAAATTAAGAAAAGAATAATGATAGGGTGTCCTATAACTTTTGATACAATTATTCGATATCAGTGGTGAAAGCAGGATCGAAACTCCGAACAATGATAGTGATACTCATTGGAGAAAAAACCTTTTGCAACGGTCTCATTCAATGACTCATGAATTCAACTATAAAATTACTAAAATCTCCACAAAACCCCTTCTGATAATAATCATATGCTCACTAGTGACTGGCTCCATGAGGTATTTCCTGGAGTTCTAGTGAGAAGCAGTGACCGGTGGAGTCCAACCAGGTCTGTTGTGAGATGTAACTTACTGAAGACATTGTTAAATGGTTGCTCAACTTCGTGGATTGGTTGAAGTTAGACATAACACCATTGGATGCCGGCTCAGTAGTCTGGAGGTTAAGCGCTCGTGCGCGAGACTGATAGGTCCTAGGTTCGAATCTCGCAAGGTGGGATCGTGGATGCGTACTGCTGAGGAGTCCCACAATAGGACGAAACGACCGTTCAGTGCTTCCAGATTTTCGATGGTGGTCTAGCTTCAATTGACTCATGAATTCAACTATAAAATTACTAAAATCTCCACAAAATCCCCTTCTGATAATGCTATAATTCTCTAATAAATGGTGACGAATTCTTGCTAGAACCCTTGGATTTCATACTAGAAAGAAACAGATATCCAGTGCTTCATGATTTTCAGTAGTTGTCTCGCAAAAGCCAGTCTTTGATCTAAACTACTAAATTCAGGAGTTTTAACGAATCCGTAGGCTAGCAATGATGTGCCAACTGGTGACTAACTCTGACAGGTAATTCCCGGAGTTCAGTCATGTTGAAAATAAGGCAGTTACCGTCATTTTACATCAGTTGTGCTAATCACGAACTGATAGAAGGTAGGAATGTAAGGCATTAGATACCAAATTCATGTTCCAACGTTCAAGCGTCCACCCCGTGACCTTAAGGCCCTGGACTCGATCCATCTCACGTTTGTGGGTGCCCACTTCACGATTTAATTGTTAACACTGGTAACATTGAGTTTATAATTTCAGTTATGGATCCAAAGTCATTATATTTCGATTATCTGATAGAACTCACTGGCTTCTGTATCAAGAATTGAAGGATACAAACTTCTTGTCTGTGAATGCTGTAGTTCGCATATTGGAGCTGCAAATTGCAAATATATGATTTCTCAGTTTCTAGCAAGTGAAACTAGGTCATCAATATCTAAAAATTTAAAGAACTTTCTTTTTTAACTTCGAAGGAAATTTCCAGATTTGATTGCTGAGTATTTTCAGCAGTGGGATGGGAACTCACCTCGTACAATGTCAAATCCTGAATTACCCTAATTTCTCTAAAAGATACCAACTATAAAGGTATCAGGGGTATCGAATTTCCAAAAAAAAGGTAGTGTCATTCGTATTTAGTTTCGAACGCCTTAGATATATTTAATCAATAGTAAGGGTTCTAAAATGGACCCAAAAACTTCGAGCTTCACTTGCAAATGCACCATCTCAGAAAATTCTCAGAACACTACGTCTGTCAGCAGTTGCTGGCGTTGATGAAGAAAAACTTACTATTACTGGAAAAGGTTATCCACAAACTCAGCGAAACCGATTAACTATCTTTTAATAGTTAAGGGGTTTCGTAAGTGCGTGTTTGAAGAGGATTTCATTATCATTACAGACCATAAAGCTCTAAAATTTATTTATCATCTAGGAAATTGTTTAGCTGGTTAAATATCACAGAACAGCTAATGACAGTGTTGATGAAAATTGTATTCTGTAATCATATAATTAGTAGATAAATGTGTTCAAAGCAATGTATATTGCAGTTAGAATCTCGGTAAATGTTGCTTTCTTTAGCTGCACGAGCTTCGTCCAAATGAAAGCTACTGGTGTTTCCATCTTAGATGTATACTTGTGTAAACATAATATTCAAAATAATTCACCATCACTCGTTTTCTCTGTTTCAGGCGTAATAGTAAGCTTTTAATCATGTAGTAAATAGTGTCGCTCCTATTTTTGTAACCGGTCAAAACATTTTGTGTACCTGCTGACAGAAAATACTATCGAAACTACAAATAGTTCCAGAATAACAACACAACTCTTTAAATCAACTACTTTTGTATAAATAATGGGTGAACAGTTTATTTTGTTGTAGTATGTACAAATTACTTAAGTAAGTATTCTGCATATTTATTTTGCTTCTCGAAAAATGTTGCTGAGTCATGAATAAAAAACGTAAATGAGGAAATGTTCAGTTTAGTGTGTTTTCCTAAAGCTTCATCAAATATTTTCCTCGATTTTCTGATAACCTTTAGTAAAATTGTTTAATAGGGAATTAACGTGTAGAAACCAACATCCACCTGCTAATCACCAACAAAAAATAACATACAACAAAAATGCAATAAAAAAACAACTAACTAATAAATGTCTAACTAAAATCGACTTTGAACAGTTAAAAACTAAGCAATGAGAACAAAATCTGACAGCAAACGAACATCAGGGAATAATTAATGATCAAACAATAACGGCCAGAATTGAATAAACACGCACTTAAAGGTAATGAAGTGAACAAGGGGCAACCACCACAGGTGAAGAAATGACGGACCAACAACGAAAGACAGTCATACTACAACAATTGGCCGATAAACCTCAATTATTTAAGAACCAACTAAAAATGAATGACTGTCAAAGAACAGCTTTGAAGTAAGGAAACAGCCAACTGAGTCTTAAGGCAAGCCCTCACATGGAATCCTGAAGGCCAAAGGAAAAGAGGATGACCAAAGAACAATTGCGCCGAGAAATGGAGAAAGACATTAGAAAAATGAACAAAAATTGGATAGAACTAGAAAGGAAGGCCCAGGATAGAGTGGGTTGGAGAATGCTGGTTGGAGGCCTATGCTCTATTGGGAGTAACAGGCGTAGGTAAGTAAGCTTGCATATAACTCAGAATTTACAGATTTAGGATTATGGAGAGGCTAAATTAATGGTTTGAAGTTTAAGCTATTAGTCACAGTCAATTCACAATTTCGAAGCAGTTTTAGATGAATGGCTACAAAGCAGCCAAAGAACAATCCCGATTTTTAATCAATATTACAATAGTGCTGATAGTGATCAATAACCCACAATTTGCTTTTGAATAATGTTTAAGGGAATTTCTTTTCATGCATCTTTTGTGTGTAAAACAGAGAAACGGTAAAAGGAGATTCTAAATGAAGTGAGGATTAACCTCAGACAGTTAACTGATATGAGTCACAGAGTGCCAGAAAAATTTTGCTTCTATTCAATCCATATTACAAAGATCATGTAATAGAAGACAACAGAAACAAACAGCCTACTACAAACGTCAAAACAACATTTTAAATTCCAGTACAAAAACATACATTTAGGATGTCGAACAATAATGAATTTATTTATAGGTAGACCAACAAAAATTTGTGCACTTTGGGAAATATAAATGAAGATTAGGTCAGATGTTGTTTTTGTTCGACCACTGACTGAAATCTGACCACATGGGATCAGCAGACATATGATATTTGGTTGTTTTTATTATCCTTTTACTTCCGATAACACTGACACGACATCGCTTTGTTAGATGAACCTATACAAAAAAGTAGTGGCTTATTCGATTCATTTCAGAAATGTTATCATGTGACCATATTGACCAATAGGGTTATGGCAATAATCGATCTAACCTTAATTTTCGATTTTCTGCCCTAGAATTACTAGTTAAATTAGATTTTCCATAGGAATATTGTCCACAGATAGTTTTACCATCACAGATAATAAAATAGCGTTAGAACCGCCTTAAAAACAATCTACTGACTTTTAGTGTTATAAGTGATTACTCCACTCTGTCGCACGATAAATATTACCTTCCGAAATGCGCTGTTTGATGTATAAATGCATTCTCGCTTACCAAATCATGTGTGATTCAATTTAGAATAGTACTTCTCACTAGATCTTATGCGACTAGTTAGAGTTTCACTTTCCATCATGAGGACTGTACACTTGATTAACTAATATCTAAATTAAAAATACGAGTGTGAATTAACTGAGGCCCATTATGTGTGTCTTCATTTATTTTCAATTTAACCTGGTATTTGTAATAACTTGATAAGATGATGGATACCGTTGTTTGTTATGATTGCGGCAAAGCTGCTGCTTCAAACAGTGAAGCAAGAATGATATGCCTACGTAAGAAAGACAAGACTGTAGATGAAGATTTATTCGTTTACCAACCGTTGAATACACCACTGATTATAATGAAATAAAAAATAACAATGAGACGTGTATCATTCTAGAAGTCCGGTCAACAAATGAATTTGAATGTATTAAGCTATCAGTAGTTAGCGCTACTTAATCTATAGTCAAATGTGTGCATGTAATTTACAAAATTCATAAATTAACTTAATTGGCTGAGAAGTGCAACCCATCACTGAAACATATATTTGTTTTTTTACCTATCGGCCCTTGTCAGAAGGTTCTAGACGTGTGATGACTAATTGTTAAGTTCAGTAGACATCATAGGGAGGATACTTATTTCCTTTCAGAGTGCAAATATTTTTAGTATTTAGACGTTTTAGTTAAGGAATTTATTACCCAAGTACTCAGAATTTGACTGAGTCATCTAATTAAAATATTACATGTATTCATCAACTAATAACTAGTATAACAGTCTCCTAAGGATTACTAATTGTAGGTCAATGCTTATGGTAGATATGTGTTGTACAGTAGTTTAGATATACAGTACATAAATGAAGAACTATGATACTGAATTCAACTTCACAAACTAAGTTGAGAACCTGTTACCTGAAGATCTAATTATTTTATAAAGATTCACTGCTTAAAATGTATGAACTTCACTCACCTATTTCACTTTGGACAACACATTAATTTCATGTCTTGAAACTTATTATAATAATCGGTAATTTTCTTATAAGTCGCGAACAGTTGATTGTTCTCTAAACGACCAATATATTTTGACTCTATCCCAAATCCCTGAACCTAGTTTTATTTATATGAACACATAAATATTGGTACAAAGGGGCACCAGATACATACGCGCCACACAATAACAATGAGAATGTGAAGAGATAAAGAAGGACTTTAAGCCTGACAAGCTTTGGCAAAAAATTACTGACCCTATAAATAATTGAAAAGGATTGGCTTATACTGGCACTATGGCCAGTTTGTACTAAGTAGGCCAATATCGAGCTGTTTACTTTCTTCACCAAACCTTTGCTTAGCCGCGCTGGGAGGTGTTCGCGAGCACGAAAATGTAAATTCCAAGAGCTTCGACCAATATAACTTGCTCCACAGGAGCAGTCGAACTGATAAATACAAAACGAGGTGATCATTCTAGGTAATTCATCTTTAAGCCTCGGTGTCACCATTGCGCGCGTAGAAAACATCAAAAGTAGTTCACCGGCACTGAAAGATTTTTGGATTGATCTGCGTAATCTCTGAGTTAGTATTTCGCTAGCCGCATCCCCTCTGAATTGTAGGCGCATGAACAGGGATTTCTTCTTGACCGTTTGAATTTTGCCTATTTTCACTTTCGTGATCATATATTTAATTATAAACTTTCTCGGGTAACCGTTCTCCCTCAGAGCATTATGCAAGGTGTTTAGCTCATCTTCAACTATATCTGTAGAACATATGGTGCATATTCGGTAACTAAGGGTTTTGATCAAGTTTCGTTTGTACTGTAGAGGTACAAAGCTAAAGAAAATGTGTATACTGTCCAGTCCAAGTATTTTTTTCTGTTTAAGTTTCTTTTTAACGATCCATCTGCTCTCTTAGTTAAGAGAACGTCCAAAAAAACTATTCGGCCATTACTCTCTACTTCCGATGTAAACAGAATGGCTGGATGCACTTCGTTAAACTGCCTAAGAACGTCTTGCTGTGATATATTATCTTTACACAGGATGAATGTGTCATCCATATATCTACAGTAAAATTTGAATTTTTGAATAATCTTTTTTAGTGGACCGTTCTCTAGTTTGGCTAGAAATATCAGTTAGTATCGGGCCCAGAGGTGAACCCATTGCAGCACCATCTGTTTGTCTAAATATTTTTCCGTTGAATTTGAAATTCACATTCATGGTGCATTTCAGTAATAACTCTTTCACGACATTAATAGGAACTGTAGTTTCAATTTCATTTTCAATCAGTTGTTCCCCTATATATTCTGCGGTCTCTATGAGTGAGAATTTCGAGGATGTTTCGAGGAGACATGAAAGGTGGAATACGATCAAGTTGAGAGACGTCAATCGCTGATAGTATTGAATGAAGGTTGTCAATATCTTAAGTTGTCTGAAATCATAAATATACACTTCTGGATGGAGATTTATTGATCTAGGTATATCGTGATTCGCTCGATAACTGAAGTTCCCGGCTTTCATCACTGAAAATGTAGTGGGTTTACACTGTCGACAAACCCTATACTACTAGAAAACGATTTTCTATTTGGAGTTACTCCATACTTAATCTATTTTTGAACTGAACAATTTCCATAATTCAATCTTAATAATGGAATTGATGCGAAGCACTAAATCCCGTTTATTTAAGTAGATAAAACACATTAACACTTACTGATTTAAGTTAGTTCTTTGTAGATTGCTTGAAAAACGTGGTGATTCACAAACCGTACAGTATTGGAAATAAGTATTCTAATTATAATGCGTCAGCATTTTATTTAACATTAGGAATAACCAGACCTTTATCTATCTTGTTTGATTTACGATAAACTAATGTTATTCTTACTGTGCGTAATAACACGGAAACGCAGACATTTGGTAAACTGTAGTTTATTAACCTCATTTAAGTAACCCGATACTAAGAACTAAATGAAATATACTAGTCATCTGAGCAAATATTCCACTCTTACAATTCACAGATTTTGGTAGGTTTAAAACAAAGTCCCAGTAAATTTTACTTCGGATTAGATAATGATCTTAACAAAAATACGTTACTAAGACTGTTGGTGGCTCACGATCACAGCCAAAGCTTAAAACCAAACTGCCTAATTCACTTTCCCGTTTTCCTTATATTCCTTTCTATTTTCAGTTAATTGGTATGTGTGTCTCTTGTCCACCTGTCTATATTACGAAAATGTTGACCTCTAAATTTTCTCAATTTAAGCATAGCTTTCAAACCTTGACAGACTAACGCCTTGGATAATTTCATTCTGATTGGTTAAAATTTTTATCGATTTTCTACCACATATAAGGACAACATCAAAAATAGCCAGTCAGTTGATACAGCACCCAGCTAGCTGCCATTAATATCGGTCGTGTTCTGGTTTACGATAGTGATGGGAATCGTAACAGCTTTGTGCTAATGCATAATATGCATTTGAATACACATTTTGGCTTACAGATTTATATTTTGTCTCCTGTTGTGTAATATGTTCTATACCTCAAAGTTACTGTGATGGATGTAGCTCAACAAATCACGTACAATTCAGATTTAGCGCAAGCTCCTAACCGAGCTGGATCTATTGCCTCTGCAGTATATAATGAAGAAATATCGGAAGAGGAAAAGGCTTTGGATGCAGAAATACTGAATCTTAAAACTTCAATTACTGATGCACAGAAAGCTGTTGCAGATACAGACTTTTACAAAATGACTGAGAACGTACCTGAACTTGGTAGAATTAAGTTCAAAGTACGTAAACATTTACGAGGTCATCTAGCTAAAGTGACGTCTATCCAATGGGCTTCTGACAACCAGTTACTATTGTCCGCTTCTCAAGATGGAAAATTAATCGTTTGGGATACATTTTCTGGAAAGAAAATTCATATGATTGCTTTGAAGACAGCTTGGGTCATTGGATGTGCATTTTCCCCTTCTATGAACTTTGTTGCTAGTGGTGGATTAGATAATGTCATATCTTATTTCAATTTAAAGTCTCAGGACGGCACCGCAGAGTTTGTCCGCGAGTTTACTGGTCATAATGGTTACATCGCATGTGTCCGATTCATTGATGATAATCGATTACTGAGTTGTTCTGGTGACAAAACTTGTGCACTGTGGGATATCGAAAAGTCTAAAATCACTACAAGTTTTCGTGGACACTCAAATGATGTTAACGCCATTGCCGTTTCGAAGCAGATGCCAAATTTGTTTGTTTCTGCATCTTCAGACCGCACTTGTCGGTTGTGGGATCTTCGGTGCGGCGAAGGTATGCAGTACTTCGAAGGACACCAGCAGGATGTTAATGGTGTGGACTTTTTCCCCGTCAATTCTTATGCTTTCGCCTCTTCTTCCGACGATGGCTCGTGTCATTTGTGGGATCTACGAGCTGATCAGGCAATTGGTGTCTATATTGATGACTTCATTAACTGTGGTAGTAGTAGTGTGGCAATTTCAAAGTCGGGTCGTCTGTTACTTGCTGGATACGATGACTTCAACTGTCACGTCTGGGATCTGCTACGAGAAGAACGTGTTGGAATCATGTCCGCCCACGAAAACCGGGTCTCTTGTGTAACAGTATCTGATAGTGGCATAGGTGTTGCAACTGGGTCATGGGATTCCAATTGTCTCATATGGACTGCGAAATAGGTATGTATCAACTAAATTCTTGAAGTGATTACTCAAATTTTTGATACTTTTGGAATCGTTTCTTTTTATTTCTAATGATCTCTTAAATTAAACTTTACGTGATGTAGAATCTGACCATTTTAACGCTTATAATCTCAGTTTTCAATTTATAGATGTATGTTCATGAAATTTAGTATATGTTAATCATGTTTATGTGAATCTGGTTCCTAATTTATTCTAAATAAAACTCATTCCGTAGGAAAATCTATCATAACTGAAACGTGTACGGAGTCACTTGTATTCGATTTTTCTCATTTATTGCATCCTGTATTGTCTTTCTTAGCCCTCAACTATGAGTTTCGACTTCTGCCTATTTCTTTCTGGTAACGCCTGCGCCATGCATTAAATTTCTGCTTTAAATACGCTTTCCCATTGACCCAATGGAGATGGATTACATATACAAGCATGTAGACAAAGATAAATATTTTGCTAATATTCTTCTTGTGTGTTTTTATTTTTTGTATGGTACGATCGCTGACTTATTGAAATTATTGTCTACAGTTTGAGTCCATTCCAAGTTAACTTACAAATCCAGTGAAATGGGTTTTCAATTGTGAATTTTCTAGTTGCTGGTGCGCATTGAATCTATGCTTCGAGAGTATGTCCACAGTTGGTTTTTAGTCCCTATAAATCACTGTCTTTGTTCCTATAAATTACACTGGAGAGTCTTACGCGTCAAGTCACGGCTTGTTTTCTTTAAATGTGTGGTCTAATTAGAGTAATACGTATCATTTAGCAATTCTTCCAACGGAATCTTCTCTGAGTTGTGTCCCTGCTCACAAGTGCAATCACTTCTGTTTGACCCTCTGTATACCTGAAAATCTAGTCATCTTCAAAGCGAGAAGTTTGAGGAATATAAAAGCCTTGGTAAGAGTATTTGTATTTTGACCAATCCACAGTAGTATCGTCTTTAGGACTGCAACACTGAGTGAGTAATTAGGCTTGGTGTTTGCAGCGATTCAGTCGAGTTACATCGGCTAGAACACTTGCTCCCTGTGGTCTCACCATACCAACCAAGTCGTTGCGTGAGCGATTAAGGTTTAAGATGTCTCAAAGCTCATGGACGAAGCTTTGTTGCTTATTGTTTGGAAATGTGGGGTCACTGAGTTGTTTTCTTTGTGTAAACGGCATCAACAACGATTCTACCTATCCATAAAGAGAAAACCAAACCCTAACTTACAAACTTGTGCGGGCTGTAAAGTCTGGTAGGTACGTGGTACATCGGAAGCAACTTGCGGGAAGGTTGTGATCTACCTCTGGTAACTATCCATTGTGTTCTGAGGACAAACTTCAAGGTTGGGAAGGATTTCTCTACAAATCCAATTCCCTTTATGAGGTGTAGTAGTTATAGCGATAGTTTTAATCCCTGAGCAGGTAGTATCATTTTAAATCACATGCTAATCCTTCGTCGTGTTCGAGTACATAGGTCATTCGCTGTATTTATCGTGGGAATCTGTCATTCTTAGTATGTGTTAACCTGAAGGATATAAGGAGATGAACCCTGCCCTGACTCAATGATGGATACAACTTGACTATATCTCCATCAGTCAACGTCAAAGACGTTGATTTGGAGACTCTTTCATTCTGGGGCATACCCCTTGAAATTTCAATCATTATCTAGTGTAATAGTTAATTGGGGTACATCTTAATTCGGAAAGTCCATAGTAGGGATCCCTTTTAGATCATCTATCTAATATGGAGACCCCAAGAATATATTTAAAGAACTAGTCAGAACCTTGAAGCTGAGTATGATATGTGAACATCTACAAGCATAACATTGACATCTGGTTATTTGAAGCGACAGGTTACGAAAAAATGATGTATCTCGGAGGTCGACGCAATTAATAGATGCTCAGAAACTTATTTCGACATCCTCCAACCATGATAACGAATGGAGAAGTTTGTTCAACGATTGATAAAGATTTTTCAGTAGTCGTTAATAAAGACTGGTGGCGAAAGCCAAAAGAAAAAAAGAAAAAGTGACCGATAACAAAATAAGTTGTTAGATCGACTACATAGGTGAGTTATAAAGTGAACGGTTATCGAAATCATTTCTGCAAGTAGTTACCCATAGTCTACTTTCAAACCATGATAATCATGAGGAAAACATGAACAGTTCTGCTGACCCCAAGCTACTAACTAGTGTGTACTCTCACACTCATCTTGTTTGAAAAGATCGTAACTAACTCAAACCTAGAGAGATCATGACTTGGCAGGTCAACTGCAGAGATCCGTATTAAGGTGGCCGAACGTTTTCATTTAAAGAAGCTGTGATATTAATTAGAGCCTGAAGTTGTATATAACCTCATATGGTTATTCGAGTTCTCGTAATAACCTTAGAGAAATCGGTTTGACTGGTGCAGTTCCTAAAACATTGGTACCTGTTGTCATCTGATGCCAATATGTAATACTTGAATAGCTAACGTCAAGCCTATCTGTGAACGCTGGCCGAAAAAGTACCTTTCGGTTGCTTTTGAAACACTGGAATAACGACACAGGTATTGTCTACTTCAAAGTTTTGTGACGGTGTTTGTCATTAGAATGGTTACTAGCAAGTATGTAAACGCATCGGTTCTTTTACTCAGACATTGTTGGTCGAGTTAGAGCTTATAGCGAACTGTCTGCAACACTCATCTTCAGTATAAAGTGTCAGCTTTAGGTTCCGAGTGAAACAATTTAATTCACCGAATCAGACATTTTGTTAAACGTGGCTAGATCTTATTACTCATTATTGCAGCAAACCAGTAAAACATCACTTCATGTCACTCATGTCCTAGTTCATCATATGTCAACTTGTTTTGTTCATAAAATATGCAATTTTTTCGCTTACCACTTGATCTCACTCTAGACAATCTGTAATCCCTTAACATCAGCCCTGAATATTTTGTGTAATCTATTCGCCATTTCATAAATTACAGAGTAGATGCCGGGACAACAACCTACTCATGTGTCTCGACCTAGAGTTAGTGAGGTATGATGGAAAAAAGTCTTTTCAAATACCGGTGACTGCACATTTATTATTATTGCTAACGCGTGTATACTTGAGTACCATACAAAATTCCAGATACAAATATTGAAGCATTTTTATCTTGATGTATCAGTTTGATATACTATACAAAAATTTCCACATTCGGCATCTTAAGCACCATGGCAGCGTTCTCTTTCATTAAATGGTTTCGAAACGACCTTTAAGTAAAAACAAAATGAAAGGTCTGTTTCCAGTTATTAGTTAATGTCTTTTAAATGTCATTTATCCTGTAATTTACATGTTAATTAATCCATCCTCGTTTCAGGTGCAGTATATGATAAAGTGTTGTAAATGACTTGGGACTGGAAGTCCTGGAGGATGTATTTTCCAATTACAGATGGGGCTTCATATGTATGGATTAAGGGCTTTACTGGTGATAGAGTTAGATGCCACTAGTTTACGGATGTGTCAATATTATTCGCTTTTGAAAACCATAGTCTTGGTGACTGAAGATGGTTGTGTAATTGAGATTATTAAACGATTTGACCAGAAGTCGATGGCAGTGGCGCTAATAAATCTGTGATACCACTCTAAGGTCTTAGCATAACTATTTGTAGATTTACTCATCACTACTGCTTGCCTTTCTTTGGTTCATTTTGCGTTTTCGTTTCTTTTATAAATTTTTTGTGTGTACAGAAAAACGGCACTTTAAATTGATGAAATATCCTCCGAAGATCTGCATTGTTCGCACGATCAATCTGTCGTCAGTGTTGCTAATTGTCTGCCTATTTCAACGTTTTGATTGACGTTCATTCGAGGTAATTGCCTTCGACCTTTCGGGGTTTTATCTGAATTACTTAAATCCCCCGCAGACTCTTGTCGGTGTAACGCATTCTTCTAAACATCGTGCTTGGACTTCCAATCGACCGACTTTCTCCAAGACGTCCTTACAACGTCTGTTTTAGCAGTAGTGTGTGAAGTAGTTTGTCCAGTTTTCATTTTCAATAACTAGAGTTGCGTCACAGCTGGTGCGTTAGTAAGTCAAGGAAGTACGGTATAATTATGGAAAACTTGATTGGTTTTCGATAAGTCCAAAGAAGTTAATTACATTCTTGATTATGGATTAGATAATATAATTACTTCAATGACAGTACGCCGTAATTAGATTGACATGCACCCATACTACTTGTAAATGATTACCATTGGGATTCTGTACGTCACCTTATTTGCATAAACCGAAACCAACTTAGTTTATTTTATCTAAATGTAAACAGGGACTAGCATATCATATCGTAGGAACAATGAGATTCGATTACAACAAGCCGTATTGTGTTTCGTGATGTTCAGCTTGGTTACTGTATCTTTAATGTCATCATTTGTTAGTAAGCGTTCTCAAATTGTTTAAATGATGACTGTGTCTGTTGCGGGATTGATACGTAAACCTCATTGTTATCTTCGAATGGCTCATACCAGTACTTTTCTAGGTTAGGTCTGTTTTTCCCTATATACAAGTTTTATATTTGTAACGGCTCAATCGTTTACAAGGGAAACTAGTATATTTCTCTTATTTGGGTTGTAAACTATCTGTTCTTGTTGGTACTCCTAATGATCGAAAACAAACAGCCACAGTTTCTTTGTTACATCGTTTGGAGCCTACTGTAAGAGAAAGCTTTTCAGTGGCTTTTATACTACATGCTGTTTAATCTCAAAGACTATCGCTAAAAATTAACTAGTTGTACATATTTGCTTTCTCACTGTTTCGGAATTAAGTTTTAAAAAAAGACGGGACAGTTCGATATGAAATTGACAACACAGGTTGTATTACAGTGTGATTGGTGCTGAAGTCGTAAATTCGATTTTCCTGTGGCAGCTCAGTGGTAACTAGTTGCTTAAGGGTCTATGCATCTACTCGTAACTTGACACATGTAAAAAAGCATAAACAAGATTTTCTATGTAATTACTGTTGTACAAACGTAATTTTTAAAAATAATGATTAAGTCATTTAGTCACCACTTCTTTTTGCTATTCAGTGGGGATACGAACATTATGTTTACGTTTTTTGACTAAGTCAACTGATTTAGTTTCGTAAATATCTTTCGATTTGTATTCATGACATATATATATGATAGTTATGGGTAAAAAAAGCCTATCTGGTACTCACTAATGAATACTCATTTTTTGTGAATATCTAGAGTTTGCCGGTATTTATTACAATAAATATTCTTGTCTAAGTAATACTGCATTTATGGAGCACATAATTCCATACTCTGCTTTTACTATTTTTCGCAATTTGGACATAAGGTTTTGTATTTTCTCTTGACCTCTGGACTTTATCACTAATCTTCACTATTTAGATATTGTTCGTAGTTTAGTGCATGCAGCTACTGAGCTGCAATACTTTTATTATTAATCTAGCTGTGTTCGTCTGGTGCTTAAATCACAGGATCATAGAGATGAAGAAGGGAAATAGAAAAACCTGAATAACCTACCAGACCAATTTGTCAGTCAGTCACAACGTAGAACTTCGTACGTACGTACATCGGTCCGAGTTGCCATACCACATTAGCACAGAGATGAAGTTGTCGACTCAAATCCCATAGTGGTAGAAGTAGTAAGAGTATAAGCAATAATGTGAAAGATTAGGGTTTGAAGATGTTATTGAAGGAGTATAATACAGTGAAATAAATTTGAAAAGAGAAAAAGGATAGGGACATGAGGAATTCAGAAGATTAGAATTTGATAGAACACGAAGAGTGGATGCACCTCCGCCATTGCAAACGATTTTGAGCCATGTCATTCGAGGTCTCTAACCACCGATTGCTATCATCTCGCGAATCCCAACCAGGTAGTCTACACCTACCAGCACGGCTCAGTCCACTTGTCAGCGACTTCATGGATTTATGCCAAGTTTTGGTCTGGCCGCCCCTAGCTTTCTTCCAACCTACTCCTATACCATAAAACATTGCACGTCGGGGCAGTCGGTGGTTTGGCATACGTAACACGTGTCCCAGCCAAGACTAATTTGTCACAACATCAGCACATGGTAAGGAAATTAACAAAATAAGTGAAAGCAATGGAACTAGTATTATTTTTAGTTTGAAATTAATTACAGAGGATGTAGTTTTTAAGTGACAAAAGAAGTGGTTGGACTGAAAGTGAACAGTAGAAATGGTGCAAGATCCTAATTTATTTTTTAGACTGGTGAATATGTATACCCTAGAGTGGTCGATTCCAGGCCCCGTTACTTGACCGTTCTGACCAAATATTACGTTTATCATTCGGACCTGGGGGATAAATTATGTATATCCGTATATTTAGTGCTTTTGTGGACTGACTTCATATCCTATTCTTGAGGCTTCTAATGTTTTACAGCCTACTTCTGTGGTAGCAGTCGTGGCACATGAAGGGTTGGTGGGATGGATGTCAGTTCTAATAAACTTTACACATTTTTAAAAAATTAACCAAGGATCTATCATTGCAAATAGAGCTGATGTTGATTCTCAAGCGATTTATCTTTTCTGCTTAGTCTCCTGTGCCTGACCTCAGGAATACTCACTCCGTTTTCACACCATTTGTGAGCAATGCTTAAAAGGCATCCGTTATTTCAAGTGTCATCTTGCATGCACAAAATCGTCATAGGGTGTTCCGCAACGTAAAAAATACGTATCCGCTTCCACTTGTTTTATCCTTTTACGTTTCCATCAACATATTCTTTAGTCTCTTTTTGAGATAAATGAGATGAGGTCGTAAGAGTCATCCCTGATAGCGTTATTATTCATAGTCTTATCTTCTCTGTTGCACTACAGTTTAAGCCCTTAAGTCCCGTTTCAAATTATTATAATTCCTTATTTAGGCCTGAATTCCAAGGTTGAAGGGCGAAATTGGTCTTACATCAATATCAAGAATTCTACATCTTAGTGGATGGTACTCTGGCATCGTCCAATCCCCAAATTGGTTAAAAACGAGTAGAAAGCTAATGAAGTTTCCTAAACATAATTCTCTAGTTTAGAATAATGAGTAGCTTTATCACCCAGTTTCTCCATAGGGTTATTTAATTTTTGGACCATAAACCTTTGCAAAGCTGTCGTGTTAGTTATTGGTGGGTTTAATGAATTTTTGAATTGTGCTATTCTGCCCCATTACATTTATAATCTTATCCAGCTGAAAGTCGACGATGTCTATCATTATTTTATGGAGATTTGAATTATACTGCTGTACAGTTTTGAACGGTCAACCTACATTTAATACAAAAATATCTCATTGAAGTGGTAGCGCCAGTGATTCTTCTTTCCTTTGTCAATGGACTAAAAAACGTCTGTGGGCGCGTAAAGTAGAATAATAACTTAATTTACCAACTTAGTTCCGTGGATCAAAAGATAGTGTGGTCAGACGAGCATACTACTATACAGAGCCACAACCTGTTTTGCTGGTTATTACTCAGAGAAGTGCTACAAATCACGACCGATAACTACTGCTTGGATGTCCAGAATCTTTTTCGTCAAATCGTAATCCGCTAACAGGCAGATGAGGTTTTGAATATTACTGATAGTCTTTTTAATTCCAAGTTCTACTACTATTCCATTGAGTGTATTCAGGTTCTCTGAGTTAGTAGTAGATCGATTATCTGTATCAATCTGCTTATACATTCTTTTGGGTTAGATTTTTGAAAATTGCTGCTCAGTGATGGATGGTTCTAATAACTTGTTCAACACTACACGGCCACATATACTTGCGTACGTATGTGAAAGATCTTCATAACCTTTAAACGTGTTAACCACTTTTTTGCGGTGAAAGACACGTAATATTTGAAAGCTACTTGCTTTAGGCGTCATGTAATGTCATCATTTGAGGTCCTACACTATCCATGTAACAATATCTAGAACTTAACTATAGCTCTTTGAACAGAGGTTAAGCAAGGATATATGTAAGCTCTAAGCCTCTGTATGAAAGTGTTTCGGCAACATGCTTTTGGCTGTGAAGCGATTCGGAGAATTCACTGTCGCCAACACATTCCTTCAGCTTATCGGGTATTACTGAGTTTAATGCTAAATACGTCAACGATACTCGCACACTTACTGTCCACCTTTTTATTTACACTGGTTGTCAAAAAAACCTGTGAGTGGTTGATACAATCGTTTTAGTTGAAGATACTTTATGTAAACAAGTGTTCATAAGTTTTCTCACAGGTTTATGTTACAATATATTTTAAAGTTTTCTCAATAAAACTCGGTGGATCAAGACAGCGATTTTCATACTAAAAAATAGATCTTTTATGTTGGAATCATGGTCTGTATTTTGCTAATTTAATCGAATGCCACAAGTTTATTTTTTTGTAACTGGAATTTCAACTTTGTTTCCGGATAGTATCATTTATACACGATCAGAAAAATTAAAGTTTTTCGAAATTCTTAAGATCGTCAAATAAGTTATTTGAAAGTGTAGTGATTTTCGACTGAAACAGCAGCTTAGAGGGCAGCCCATACTAAAAATTGCAAGTCACACGAATTGGAAAACTGTCGTTCCATTGGCTTTTGGTTTAGTCTGGTCACTCTGTTCTCTATCGTCGACATGCTATAGAAGTCGTTTTCGTACAATCAAACAACATGCTTTCGTTCAGTAATGTTTGTTTATTGGAATGTTGCGCTTACTAATTTGAAATAATTATTCGTTTTATATTACTTCCAAATCAATTTGCTCGTTTTCTAAACCTAATAAAATTGACTATATTGGACAATCTACAATACAATTAAATCGATACTTTTCTTAAATTGCAACTATTTATCAATGCTATAGTGCAATCGAAATCCATCTTAATAAATATGTAACGGTGGTATTTTTCTCTCTGATCGAATTACAGCGGAAAATGTTAAGATGCTATTTGAAAGATTGATGTGATGTTCAGCAGTAAACATTCCTCATTTTCTCTTCCCAAAAGCTATCGGCTAAAGATTTCAATACGCGTAAAGTGAAATATCATATTATTAATTTGCTTACATGTAGCTAATTGCATTGCTAATAGTAGCACTCGACATCAATTATATGAAATTTCTTTCAATGAAGTCCTATCTTGCTGTTGCGTGAAGTAAAATCTTTAAATACAGATAAGCTAGACAACTAAATTGACATCAGTTTCAAGTAGACTAGAAACTAATTGACTGCTTGGTTGCTCGTTCCTCATTAGAATTAACCCGGTAACCTTGTTGACGGCATCTCTATAAGCCTGACTACAAAGGTTGTTCTATATTACTGCTCAACGTTTAGTCACCCAAAGGCTCTTATTGATTTGAACCAGATAATATAAAACGAAGAGTCATTTGCAGAAGTTTAAGGGAACATATTTTTCAGTCAACTAGTAGAACTATTAAGAGAGATCAGTAAGGTTAACACAACAATGGATTCTAAGCATGTTAGAATTGGGGATATATTTATGTAGCGTGACAAACATAGTGTATATTATTAAAGCTTTCAGTAAAATTTTCAAGCTGATATGAAATAAGACTATGATACAGTAGAGCCAAAAATAGTTTACGTCTTAATAGCTCTCAAGGCATCAACAAAATGTCTAAGCGTTGAAAATAAAGGTACTACAAAACAGAGAAGACAACTAAACAAAAAGCAGCGGCAAAGGTAAAACGTGGGAAAAAGGCTAAAACAATCGCAACACAATGAACAATATTTGAGCTAACAATTGTTCTCAGTAACTTCATCATCAGGCTCTACAGTTATAAGTCCATAATTATGATATTTTACAAGGGCCAGAATGTTATAATTTTAATATATAACATTGTCATATTAATTAATACATGCCTCATTTTGGCCCTTGTAAAATATCATAGTTATGGACCTATAACTATAGAGCCTGATGATGAAGTTATTGAGTACAATTGTTCGCTCAAACATTGTTCATTATGTTGCGATTGTTTTAGCCTTTTTCCCACGTTTTACCTTTGCCGCTGCTTTCCGTTTAGTTGTCTTCTCTGGAATGCTTCGAATATAGGTGTTACTGGTTTATAGTTGCAAAACTACAAGACTAATCGTATCTTCACTGCCTAAACTTTGTGACATTTAACAATCAAATCTGCAAAATGAGTTAAAAATTGTCAAATAAATGAATTTAGCTGTGATTCATGTTGATCATACATCAGCCTTTTTTAGAGAGATATAAAATGTTTAAGAGATTAAATAAAGGTTGCAAATACGAAGTCGTGTGCAAACGATATTCTACAGTATTGATATTACATAAAAAGGAAACGAAAATATTCTAAAGATGTGTTTGTACAATATGCAATTGCATATAATTACAAAAAATGAAGTCTCTATAGCTAGTATTCTGCCCCTGTTTCTATAGGAAAGCATTGAATATCGAGGTTCTACCGCTAAAACGATGTAAATTGCCTCTCTGGCGGGCCAAGTTTAGTCTGGAAAACAATTGATTGTGTTGAAAAAAGGAATTCCACAATGCAAAAGGAAATGGTCTGACGCGTTTACTTACTAACTTCAGTAGTTGTCAAAGGCAAGATTTCTAAATTACTCATAGATAGAGATGAAAATGTGTGGTACTTGTATTCACTAATGATTTCTTTGTACTTGATGACCAACTAATTACGAATTCCAGTACCATATGTTGCTAACTTTCATAAGATGATTCGTCAGAATAACCAGAAGGTCAGGGAATTCATTCTTGAATTGCAAACACAAGCTACCAAATGCAATTTTGGCTTCGGAAATTAACTTTCCAGATCTGGAAAGATAGAAGTTGGAAATACCGGACTGTTCTTTTCAAGATTCTACAACGGTGTCTATCAACTATGAAGCAGTGAATGAGCTTGATTCTTAGTGAAAATGTATAGTATCTTGCTTAGACATGATGATCTGTACTCTTAGGGTCAATCAAGCTCACGTTTGTTTAATAATAGCCCCTATTCTGGTGAAAATATGAAAAGTGATTCAACAAGAAATTCCAAAGCAGGTCACAAAGGTGAGCACACGTTTGGTAAATGTTTGTCTTGTGGCTAGTTTCACTGACGTAATTTATGTGTCTTTAGTCATGCCAACTACTTTAGAGGTGATAAAATTGGATACATCCAGTCAGTTTGTAGTACTACTAGTCATTTTGCTACAAGTAATACTAGAACTTGTAACTGAGATTCTAGTGATTCGGGCGTTCCTGATGATCATTTTTTTTATCCACCATTTCCAAAGGTAATGTTGGTATTCGAAAGCAACCATAGAGCTTACTTTGTTCATTTCTTGACTTTATTGTTGAAACATGCAATACAAAGTCCATTATTTCATCCGAGACCTTGAAATTTTCGGATCTTAACGTTGCGGTAAAACCTAGTGAACTATCAGTTTTGCGGATTACTGGACACAATCTGCCCATGCAGGGATGCTGTTAATTTCTAATAAGAGGTAATAATTCTCCATACATACCTTGTTGGCTTTTAGTCAGTGAAACAGAACCGTCAATACTAGGTTTGAAAAATTCGCAAAAGCTTAAAGCGGAGCTGTATTTATCAGTTTTTTAACAAGATTATGATACTTTACTGGAAGATTTGATAGCTGTATTTGCTAACTGCAGCGAAGAGATGAGAATTCAGCCTAATTAAATCTAAGTACAATTTGATCCAGTAAATGAGACGAACGATTTGTGTGCGAAATGCAGAATTGAACCAATTCAGTCTTCAGCATGGGGTACTCCTATTGCTGTGCCCCTGAAGTCTGATGGCAAGACCTCTGGGATATACGGTGAATATAGGTTGACTCTGAACTCCCGTTTGTAGAAGCAAACATGCTCGACGGTGGAAGATGATGATATTCTAAATCGACTTCATGGTCTCAATGAATTCTCGAAAGTTGACGGAAATGATGCTTATTTTCAGATCTCTTTTAATAAATCCTCGTCTGTTCTGACAACGAATACCTATGTTTTTAGGTCTAGTGAAGTGTGATTTCCTTCCAATTGGTCATAAATCAGCAATAGATGAATGATGTAGTCCGTGACCCTAAAGGTGTGGAAGTTTATTTCAATGGATCTATTATTCATGGTCTCGATAAAATAACTCATGATCAAAGACTTATTGATTTATTGCGCCATATATTTTAGAAGAATACTATCATGAATCTGTAGTAGATGTCGAGTCGTGGACGGACTATGATCACCACTACTATTCGATTACGTGTCCAAAAACGACTTGGTTCCATTGATAGCCCGTAAATCAGAAGGCTTTACTAGTCCAGATCAAGTATATTTATTGGCGATCTCGTGGTATCGAAATAATACCGAGACGTGCCAAAGAGTACAAGCGAATAAGCAGTGCGTGAGCAAGCTCGAACCAAACAAGGCGGATAGCGGAACAAGAAGTGAAACTGATACAGTTAAACAAATACAGTAAAACAATCTCTGGTACAATTGGTTACAATAATAATAATTGTTTCCGTTATTCCAATCGTGTTCTTATCGAGACTGGCCGGTCACTACAGGAGCCCCCCGCTAGAAAGGGTTTACACTTTCGATACGTAGCGGTTTCGTTCGTGGGACTGATCGCGAAACGTGCAATTGTAGGACGAAGGCGTTGGCAGAACAGGAAGTGATCGTTGATCCTCGAGTTGCCACCAAAAGTCTTTGACGTAGAACGGTACCAGAAGGAACGTACTGTGTTGATTGTTTGGATTAGCATGCTACACCAGAGTGGTTTGTATCCAGAATCTGAAGGTTGCGTTCGTAGAGGTCCGGACCAGAAACGCTGCAGACGTAGGACGAAACCAGATTGAGCCAAGGAACCAGATGCGACCAGGATAACCATGTTCGGGACCAAATGTATATCATACGTATTTGGAGTCAGAGAGATCGACTGAGTGCGTTGACTATAGCGTGGGTGATCAGGCCAGCTTTCGCCAAGATTGACTAAAGTCGACGATACCAGAACAGCGATGGTCAGAGGCGTAGGCTCGGGGTAAACAAAAAAATGAAAGAAAAAGAGAAAAGTGTAGCTTTCGTGTAGTATGGGGGTAGATTCCTATACTGTATCCGTAGTTGGTTGTGAGGTTAGTCGAGAAAGCGTACGGGTAAGCGTACTCGGCGACCAGAACGTGAGACGGTAGTCTCGTTCGAACCTCGTGAGCCTGCAATCTCATCCGCAGTCAAGGGCGGTGTGGTCTGCAGGTCTGGACGTGAGACGGAAGTCTCGTCCGTAGACGGGGCAGATGTATCCATACTCGTCTCAGTTTCCGAGACCGCGCAAATGTGCCAGCCCCCTACGCCCCCCGACCCAGGTCACAATCTCTTAAGGCCGTAACGACTCGCTCCAAGCGGGCATCTTCCAAGCCACGCCAGAAGGCGGTTTCGGAAGCGAGTCCAGGTTGGTGCTGGTTTCACCGTGCTTTCGGAGCCGGTGCCCGTCATTGTCGAGCTCCCTGCTCATACAAGGCGGGAAACTCCTCAGCCGGCGAGTAAATGCGGCCGTACTCGCCGGCACTTCACCTCAGGTTGGCCGTCTATTTTACGTGCACGATTATCGCACCAACGCTAGGTACCTTGTGGATACGGGTGCCCAAGTTTCTGTCGTACCTATCGGTAACAGTAAGTCTCAAGCCACTATGCTTCGACTACGCGCTGCGAATGGCTCAGTCATTCCCACCTATGGTACACGACAACTTACGGTCAACCTGAGCAACCGACGACAGTATCTGTGAACGTTCATCATTGCCGATGTTCCCACAGCTATACTCGGTATCGATTTCCTACAGCACTATGAATTGCTAGTTGATTCACGTAGGCTGCAGCTAATTGATACTTCGTCGAACAGCAACTTTATGGGCTCTAAAGCCCACACAAACGCGTACCGAATCACAGGTGTATTTCATTCGCGTGACGATTTATTCCACGCTTTATTTCAGAAATTCCCCAAATTAACTAAACCTCTCGAGGAGACTCCATCGGTGACCAATCGTGTGGTACACCACATAGTCACCCGCGGACCACCAGTCACGGCAAGACCTCGCCGACTGGCACCGGACAAATTAGCTTTCGCTAAACGTGAGTTTGACAATTTACTAGCTACTGGTATTATTCGTCCTTCTCACAGTCCTTGGGCCTCACCTCTCCACATGGTTCGAAAAAAGGATGGGGTTAGTTGGAGACCATGCGGAGACTACCGAGCGTTAAACACAGATACACGTTTCGATAGCTATCCCATCCCCCACATACATGACATCACGGCATCACTCAAGGGCACGACAATTTTTTCCAAGATCGATCTGGTACGAGCATATCACCAGATCCCAGTCGTTCTTGAAGATATAGAGAAAACTGCTATCACGACTCCTTTCGGTTTATTTGAGTTCCTACGAATGCCATTTGGATTACGGAATGCTGCTCAAACTTTCCAAAGGTTTATCGATAGCATTGTACGAGACCTAGATTTTGTTCACGTCTATATTGATGACCTGCTAATCGCATCATCAAACGTAGATGAACATTATCAACACCTGACGCTACTATTCCAGCGCCTTTCGGATAATGGAATAATAGTCAACCCCAACAAGTGTGAACTCGGGGAGAAGGAAATAAAATTCTTAGGTCATGTTATTAAGCATGAGGGTATTCTACCTTGTGAGGATAAAGTACGTACTATAATGGAGTACACTACCGTCCACACTCAAGGAACTGAAGGCATTTCTCGGTTTGTGTGGGCTTTAGAGCCCATAAAGTTGCTGTTCGACGAAGTATCAATTAGCTGCAGCCTACGTGAATCGACTAGCAATTCATAGTGCTGTAGGAAATCGATACCGAGTATAGCTGTGGGAACATCGGCAATGATGAACGTCCACAGATACTGTCGTCGGTTGCTCAGGTTGACCGTAAGTTGTCGTGTACCATAGGTGGGAATGACTGAGCCATTCGCAGCGCGTAGTCGAAGCATAGTGGCTTGAGACTTACTGTTACCGATAGGTACGACAGAAACTTGGGCACCCGTATCCACAAGGTACCTAGCGTTGGTGCGATAATCGTGCACGTAAAATAAACGGCCAACCTGAGGTGAAGTGCCGGCGAGTACGGCCGCATTTACTCGCCGGCTGAGGAGTTTCCCGCCTTGTATGAGCAGGGAGCTCGACAATGACGGGCACCGGCTCCGAAAGCACGGTGAAACCAGCACCAACCTGGACTCGCTTCCGAAACCGCCTTCTGGCGTGGCTTGGAAGATGCCCGCTTGGAGCGAGTCGTTACGGCCTTAAGAGATTGTGACCTGGGTCGGGGGGCGTAGGGGGCTGGCACATTTGCGCGGTCTCGGAAACTGAGACGAGTATGGATACATCTGTCCCTATCCCCATGAGCCGGAGGTCGTCTAGCATCGAGATCAACGTTAGAACGGGAAGTACTAGCAACCGAATAGTCGTCTTTGGTGTTAACTCGTGCTAGAATCTTATCTGCTATGAGGGCCACCTTGTTGAGCGGGGTGTCCTCGAGTAGAGCCGTAAGGGTTGGCTGGATACTGACTGGTAAGGCTTCGAGCCACAACTCTTTGACTATCTCAGAGTCAGCTGTCATGTTTCCTGCAAGGGATTGCAGGCGCGTGAGGTGGTGGCTCGGCTTAGCATCACCCATAGGGTGACGTGCTAATAGTGTCCTCAATCGTTCCTCTCTTGATGGGAGGAAATGTCGAAGGATGGCATCCTTAAGACGGTCATAAACGTTTGGAACGTTCGGATTGAGGACAACCTCACGGACAGCGGTTAGGTGATCCCCAGGCAATGATTCCAAAGCGTAGGCGTATTTCTGCCTTTGATTGGTTATGCGGCGGATCTCAAATTGAGATTCCAGTGCCGCGAACCAGACTTGTGGATCATGAGGGATGAAAGGAACCGGTCGAAAACTGATGACCTGTATCTCGGAGTCTATCATATTTATGTTATTCTTATCGTTATCTACCATATTAAGTTGCCAAAATATTATATATTGAAAAATATCAATACGAATATATGCAACAGATGTGAATAGATAAATAGACTCACCGGATTGATCTGGTTTGGAGAATTGGCCAAGTTTGACTTGTGCTCGATGGATTGGGTTACCAGCTGTATTGCGTGTTCCAAATACGGCTCACCAGTTGTAGTGGATGTCGAGTCGTGGACGGACTATGATCACCACTACTATTCGATTACGTGTCCAAAAACGACTTGGTTCCATTGATAGCCCGTAAATCAGAAGGCTTTGCTAGTCCAGATCAAGTATATTTATTGGCGATCTCGTGGTATCGAAATAATACCGAGACGTGCCAAAGAGTACAAGCGAATAAGCAGTGCGTGAGCAAGCTCGAACCAAACAAGGCGGATAGCGGAACAAGAAGTGAAACTGATACAGTTAAACAAATACAGTAAAACAATCTCTGGTACAATTGGTTACAATAATAATAATTGTTTCCGTTATTCCAATCGTGTTCTTATCGAGACTGGCCGGTCACTACAAATCTAAACAAGTGTAGAAGCAAACATGCTCAACGTTGGAAGTTTATGATATTCTAAATCGACTTCATGGTTCTAGGGAATTTTCGAAAGTTGACATAAATGATGTTTATCTTCAAATCCCTCTAGACCAATCCCCATTTATTTTGACAAAAATTAACATTCCTTTTGACCCATTCAAATACATCTTCCTTCCATTTAGTCTAAGTTGTTCTCTAACCATATTTCAGGAAGTGATGAATAATGTAGTCGGTGGTCTTGAAGTTTATCAAGATCATTATATTGTACATGTTCTGATAAAGCTGTTCCACCATTAACCAATAGCCATCACGGTGTTTTGTCATTCGTGTTAAGGGCTCGCGACATAATACACGGTCAGGTTGAACCTCCCCCCCCCCAAAATGTGTGGAGAGCGAACATAACAACCACACAGGAATGTGCTCAAAAAATCGTGTTTATGGGTCCGTAATTTTCAACATTTGCTTCAGGTCCTGTTTTGGTTTTGGGAATGATATGTATAGTTTTCCAGGCAGTAGGGTATTACGCTGTAGAGAGTGATATCGCAAATAGCTTGAGAAGTGAAACACCCACATCACCACCTCCACGTTTTAGCATGCCAGCCGGAATTCCATCTGGTCCATCATTTGAGGAGTGTTTCAATGTACTAATTGCATTAAAGATATTTTTTACATTGAAGTCCACATTAATAATTTCACAGGGAGATGCTGTGATTAGTTTCGAATCATTTAGTGGTTTTTATTAGTCAATAAGAAACAAAAGTGTTTACTCAATAGTTCCATAACAACTTTAGGATCTTCGTATACTTGTTTGTCTTTAATAAATATGTTCCCTCTCGATTTAGAACGTTTAAGTTTACTTTGAAAGAATATAATGAGTGCAAATGAGTTATTATTAAGTTCGACAGCACGTTTTTTCCCCTGTTCGACTGTTTTTTTGTGTACTTATTGCCTCTGTTCGGACAAGTATTTCTGTCGTCTGTTACTAAAGAGGAAAAGTCATTAGAGTTGTGGAATCGAGTACAATGTCTTTGAAGACGTCTTCGTGTACCGACCGGTATATACAGATTTTCAGAGAACTTAGGTCTCCAGTATTCTAAAGGTGCGACTTTGTTGATGATACTTTGTGATGATTTGAAGTATTTGAGTTATAGTATGAACTAGTAATCCCAGAAACAACGCAATTTAATCAAGAGGTATTAGATAAGCACAAACGAATGTGCTGTATTTGCAATTCATAATCAAGCAGTCATCAATGCAAGGGGATCATTGGTTCACTCAAACACCACATACTTCTGATGCTGTGATATGATATATTGTTTGCAGTAAAGAAAGTTCCCCAATCAGTGCTTCTTATGTAATCATGGAAGTTATTCCAATCAACCTTGCGATAGTTTCTACGAAGTGTTACAATTTTACGTCTACCTGTTTTGTTGTTTAAATTAAGGTTACATACGACAATATTATGATCACTACCTGGAAACGTTTTTCCGATATACATAATATATACAGTGTTGTGAGTGAGACCACTGGTAAAGACTAAGTTCAAGATATTTTGATGTCTGGTAGGGCTACTGACAAACTGAGTCCACTGTCCTAGTTCTAGGCATTCAATAAATTACTGAATGATTCATACCGCAGAGGCTGTTCTGGACTTAACTACCTGGGCTAAGCATAAAGCGGGACCGATAAGTACTCTAAACTGTTCGTACGGTTTCCCTTTGTCACTGTTTTGATCGATAAATCACTGATCTCTAATTGGCGGTCTCATCACGTTCATATATTAACAGGGCATCCACTCGACCACAAATTATCACACCTACAAAAGAACAAGTCGAAAAATGTTTAAACCATACTAAAAAATGTTACCACTTTCAAATTTCGCGGTTGTTGAGAAACGACAGGACTTACTATGGCGTTCCTTCAACCTTTGGTAATCGATCCTGGGTTACGGATAGATAAAAACATGCACTCGAGGGGTTCGTAACGAAGTTAGCTTGTACCTTTAGTAACCTCGGACGCAGTTCATCGGGTCTGTGCATTTACTTATGTCGAGCTTATTTAGCAAACCAAAGACATCGAGTTCTTTAATGATCACATTGTTCAGTGTGTGTGGGAGATTTGTAGGAACTGATGGGAAGGGTGTGCACATTGCTAAAGCATTTTCAGAATACTTGAGTCTTACTATAGTCGTCCTCCACTAGTGATGAAGGATTACTGTCTCCCCATAATGTTGTGATAGTCCCTCTTCTTTTAGTCCTTTAGTTTATGTACGAATACAAGCGTTTAGGGCATCCCATAGATTCCTTAACAATTTTTTTTAGATTCACGGAGGGTCAAGGCAAAAGTATTTCGAGTTGCTCGGTATTGAGATTTTGTCGCATCAGTCCCCAGTAACCTGAATCTTTCTCAAATTCTTCGCCTCTTACGAAGAAGGGTGAGAACCTCCCTACTGAACCACAGTGGATAGTTTCTCGGCCCCCTCGATGTGATCCAAGTGGTGTGGAATACAGTAAGTTTTAAGCACAAATTTCGAAATACGTCCCAATCTGCTTCAGTTGGAGACTCTGGCTCTACTGTCCAATCTACTGACGATGATGAATGTATAATAATTTGTATATTTGCTTTCCAGTTGTTAGGCCTAGGCTGAGCTGACGCATACTAGTTTTTGACAACCATATGGAAGTCAAAGATTGGAACTGGATGATCACTTATACCTAGAGGGATGGCATATAATCGAGATTCGTGACGTCATCCTCACGATGGGTCAATATAAAATCTAGCGAGGATGATTCAGAGTCCTGGCTGTATTTAGTCTCTTCTTTCACGTGTTGTTCAAGGGCACATGTGATAACCGCATCAAATAGTTCCTGCTCGGGGAAATTTTCTGACAATTCAGTTCTCAGATTATACCAGCCTATCATGGGTGTATTAAAGTATCCTAGGATTAGACATCGACCATCTTGTGAGCAAGTATTGAGACTGTCTAGCAATACCTCATTTACCTCACAGCTTGGACTGAGGTAGACCAAACCAATCAGCAGCTCTTGTCCCTTACATTTCAAGCAGCAGTTAACTAATTCACACGTCATACTCTCATGGGATACACTGTCAATAATGGTAAATAGGATAGTATTCCTAATGAATAGAGCTACCATCTCTCCTTTACACTTCTGGATTATGTTGACTCTTACCAACTTAAAACCTTCAAACTCAAGTTCCGTACTATCTATACGCTACGTCAGCCACGTTTTTGTGACTGCGGTTATGTCTAGCTTGGTAGGTTCAATCCGCACACCTAGCTATGGTAGCTTATCGAGCAAGCTTCGGACATCTGTGCGACAGATTCGAAGCCTATTTAAGTGGCTTCGTGCTGCACATATAGTGGCTTCAGTATCGTTCTTCGTCGAAGCGTCACGACCTGAAAATTTACAACGTTTAGGTCTTATTCGCCAGCATCCGACCTAAGTTTTAGTTCTTTTCCGGCTATTCTTCTTTTACACGGTCTAAGAGCGGTGAGTCCTTATGGACTCCTTCAGTGTGTCCATTCTGTAACATTAGGTTCCGTTCATTAAGATATTTAAATACTACATAAAGCAGCTTGACTTGATTCTGTTTTGAGTTCATTTGGCTACCTAGTCCTTACACCTTTGGCAAGGTGACTCCGGAGATAACCTGAGGCATAAGCTGATCCAGTGGCTGTTTTGTCAACGCAATATCATGCTCAAAAGGAGTTTTGGGTTCTTAACTTTCGATCTCCTTGGTTTTATAAAGGATGACTGGCCTGTCGCTGTGATCAGTTTTTAACTTCTCGGCTAATTGCCGGGGGGTTGGAGTTTCCCTAATAGCTTTATGCAGTTTCTTGTTCTCGACCTGTACCCATTCACCAACTTTTGTTAGAGTAACAATCACAGTCACTTTAGACACTGTGGAATTCTGGAGGACTATCGACAACTTGAGTGGTCAGGTTGTTTTTCCTGCTGGAAACAGGTCTAGCCTTGCGATTGAGATTTTTAGGCGTTTCCTGCCAGATACCATTTAAAGAACGGGGGACAGAGAAAACACTCAACCATTTTAACTAAACCGTTTGAAAGAAGCGGGTGTTAAATTCACGTGAACTTCGTGGTGTCATCCTTTTCACTCTTCACACTGCATATCACTTACCACAATGCATCAACAGCTCAGTTGTTGGCAGTCGCTTCTCTTGCACCGTCCGGCTATCAAACAGAGGTTGTCAGAACGAAAATAGATACAATAATATCCAGAGACGAAAGTGACTTATGACAGAAATGGTGGAAAACTGTAAATTGCTAGGATCAGAAGTGTTAACAAATACAATAGAAACAAAGTACTCAAAAGTACGGACGGTAAACTACTTTGGAAACAGAATCACTACTCTTAACGGATACTTTAATTGAAATAAATTTAATTAAAGTGTGAACAGTAGTCTTGATATGCAATCGACGATCAAAACAATAAGAATTTACTCATCGAGAAAAAATATCACTGTCCTTTTAAATAGTTGGCGAAAAAAACTAATTTATCTGTTTGCGGAACTTCCTTTTCTGGCTGTAGGTTATCCCCAGTCACTGTAAAGCACATAATCGATCCATACTGTCAACGGATGTTCGATAAGTACCCCGAACTATACCAAACGCCACCAAAATTACAGTGTATAGACAGCGGTTTTATATCTGTATTTTCAAAGGCGCACTGAATAACTTTCAAAATGTTGAGGTTTGCTAAAAATGGATTAGAGAACGTGGTAGACTTGGAAATTGTTCGGCCATCGAATGCCCTATGGGCGACAGATAAGGACAATCTACCTAATGACATATCTGCAGGTGAGGATCATCCAGTTGTGCCGAAACATTATCGACGCAAAGTTTACAACACGTTGCAGGAACTTTCTTCTTCTGGTGTTCGAGTAACCATTAAGCTCACAATAAAACGATTTTACTGGCCTAGTATGAGTGAAGACGTTGGGGAGTAGATACGCTTCTGTGCAAACTGCCAGAAATCTAAGATGATGAGACATAACAAATTTACCCTAGTCTCTTTTTCAACGCCTTAAGCTCGCTTCGAACACACCGATCTTGATTCGTTAGGGCCATTACCAGATTCAAATGGACGGTGACCTATCGTCTTGTGTAGACCGTTTCACACGACCTCCAGAAGCAGCACCTATGAAGAATGTTATGGTTGGAACAGTGACCCGCGTCTACATCGGTCGGTCATCCTTCAACTATTATTACAGACCGTGGACACCAGTGAAACTCCGAACGTTTCTGTTGACTTACTACACTCCTGGGGATTACACGATCCTGGATGACCGCCTATATCCCACAAGCTATCGATTTGATGGAAAGATTTTATTGACAGTTGAATGCCTCACTCTCAGCTGCAAATGTTCCTCAGTGGACTGACGCTTTTCTACATGTTTTACTCAGGATTCGCGATTCAGTGAAAGCTAACATTGGATGAGCTGCAGCACAATTTGTTGACGGAACGACGCTCCGAATTGCAGGGGAATCTGTGAATCCTTCATCTTCCTCAGTGCGTATGGATCTAAACTCTTACGCGAACGGACTTACAGACGTTATGTGTTCAGTTAAAGCCGTTTCCACTAGACCGCAGTCAATTTATGTCTTCGTTCAACCTGCCTTAAGATTTCGTACACAGGTTCTCATACATCCCAACTCACTGCGCTAAACACTTGAGATTGTATACGAAGTACCCGATACTCACAACTACGTTGCAATCCCCGATAACTAATAATCGTGACGAAACTTCGCAGGTATAGAATAACTGGACTAAGACGATGAACTACAGAAGAACGGTATTTATGCTTCTCGACGTGGGGACTATCTGCCAAATATAGCTTTGAACCCTTCCATTCCCGAATTCTGGTTCAGGATCCCCCATTGAAAAATTATCACGAAAGACAGCACTATCAAGTCATACATATCTACATCTTTCAATGATTTCGAACCTTTTTACTTTCTGTTTAAGACTCAGGTGAGAGACTTTATAAAAAGCTTCGCTAAGATCCAAAACGATTACATACATCGAAATATCTATATCCTTCGCTGCGTTTTAATACTCTTTTTCTACTGAAAAACATTGGTCTTGATATAAAAACCATTCCCAATACCCTCTTATTCACTCACTCGACCTTTTCTAAAGCTACCTAACCTTAGGATAAGTTTCATTTGAGTTAACTAAATTGTTCACATTGTTATCCGAATAAATTTGACTTCCATCTTCCAGGCCAGACTTACTAGTAGTCACAGTTTGGGGTTTTAGCCAGGAAATCTGCAACTAAAAGTCGAAGATTTTTTATGAATCGTGGACGGTCTGCTGTTAGTAGCAGTTTTTATTGTTTTGCTTGCACAATGAATCTAATTTTTCTTCACTCAAGGTTTTTATATCACAACTGGTAAAAAGTGACATTTGTATTCAAGTTTCGAATTGAAATGACCGTAGAATCAACCCCGTAAGTAAGTGGTCCACCTTCTTGCTGTATTCCAGTCTTCTTGTACTTACTGGGATATTTATAGTTTCCAGGTTTTTGCGATCAGAGGTCTGACTCCTCCAGTAGATCTACTTTTAAAACCAGAATACTCTTCACTGCTAATATCTGAACCCCCATTACCAATATCACTACCTACCTTTGCCGATGAAAGAAACCTTATCACCTCACGGATTAGTTATTTCTTGGTTGGACAACAAAACATTTGTATCAAATGGGAGTTGGACTGTGGAAATCCTGAACATACGGTAATTGTCATACGAATGAATATATTTTCAAACCATCTGGCACGGCCATCTTTAGTCACCTTCTCATCAAGGGAGAGACAATCAAGCTATCCACGACATTCTAGTAGACACACAGAAATAACCAAAATTACGGCAATCAACGAAACGAATATCGGAAAACTGTATCTGTAACATAGATCATTCAAAGTACGTTCAACCACCGTACTTTTGTTTCTATAAACAGACACATAAGAGTTAAGTCAGCACGAGTTGATTTGCTTGGATAATCCATCCGATGCCCCACTTAAGGATGCTTGAAGAGGAGCCTAGAAAAACTCTCTGAAAAAACTCTTAGGAATAGATAAGGTGACACTGTTAACGCATATGCCTTCAAAAAGTCTTCATTATCACAAGGACGTCTATATGTATCCTTCAATAGCCGAACTAAAATCTTTTTGAGTTGTTGTGAATGTCAATACCATACGACCACATTTAAACGACTTCCTTCAAACACACAGCCACAGTTAAGGGATATCTGTATTTGTTGATTTTTGAAGACGGGTTTTTTAACTCTGACAGGTTTGCTTTGGTTGTGTCTAGTCACTTGATGTTCCCGTTTTGTAGCCTAAATCTTGTTTGGTACACATTGTTGAAGAAAATGTCAAATAGCAGTAATAACGACACTCCTGATTAACGTTTATTCTAGACCTCGATGTATGAAAGTAACTTTCAAACAATTAATATCGTGTTCAGACATTTCATTTTTAACATCAGTTTATAAAGGAAAAGAGTCTTGGTGGCTTGCGTGTTTCCTTGCAATGGTGATCCAATTTTCTTTCGGAAGCATCGACACATGTAGTTTCAATCTCATTTTGAGTTATTGAATCCTATTCGTTGATGATTCGACGGGAAAGTCGATAGTCAGCGAACAAGTGATTTGTTTTGCATTTGTAAACTTTATTCGATATCCCTCTTAAATTTTCTGTTTTTGAGGACAATAGGAATGAGGATATATCAGATGCAAACTTATCGCTAAGTAACTTAAAAACTGTGATCAGAACACTTATGATTGTTCTATATGACCATGGGAGTAGGTTTAGTTGAGCCAGTTAATGATCGCACTAGAAATTTGCTACTCCGGCAATCAACACCATTATGGTTCTTTGAGCCTCTCACAACAGCTCACTGCCACTATTTATACAGTGGCTAGCCGGTTGTTTGCAGTACTCTAGTTTAAGATGAATGAATACTGTATACAATGCCAAAAAGTTTTTGGCGCCGACATGAATAAAGGCCCTACGTATTGACCATAGGGTTCTAAAATCTTTGGTGACTATTCCATGGCAGTGTGTAGCAGTTTCTAAGCCCTGGCTAACAATGACTCCCAAGTCATTATGTGTATGGACAGTGGGTAGCTAGATGTTTCATACGGTATATGCATCTGCACCTTGGTAACCAATGTTCATCATAATGCACTTGAGGAAATTTATCTGAAACTTCCAAATTCTAGATTGTTTGGTAATTTCCTTAGGTCCCTTTAAAGCTCTAAACTATCGCCATCCCATTTTTTCGCTCTCTGTACGTCAACATTGTTAGCACTTAATAAAGACGATGATGATATGGGACTATGAAGGTCTGTACGTCACCAACGTAGATTATCTCTATTAAATTATTGACGGCCTACTCGAAGTTAGATGGGAATCGTATGGACAACAGCCAACTTTGGAGTCACACATCACGATCAGCACCTAACGTGGACTACCCCTTCGTCATATCAAGGTACAGTGACTGATACGAAGATGGTATAACACAAAGGATGTTACTGCTGAAATATATTATAATATGTATAAGCTTGTGATAATCCATTTTAAGGCAGTACTGCTTCTCACAAAAAGAATCCGGTCTTTGTCTATATACTTTAACAGCTCCTCACAAACGGTCTTTTTAAAATTTTAGCAGTCACCTTGTTTAGCCTTATTATGAATATTATTATTATTCACAAATATCTTATAGGTGCATAAGTGTTGTGAAGAAACCATTTCGGGTTTCTTCAAGAATACAATAATACACAAGTTTGGGGAATTATTTACAGCTACACAATAATGTTAGCATTACATTTGCCATGTTTGAGAAAGGAAAGCAAAGAAAAATAAAATATTAATAATATAATAGTAATAATAAATCAGGTTCTGTGTAATTGGCAAAAATTTTGAATTGATTTTAAAGAAGGAAAGGACGAAACTAAGGAAATAAAAATAAGGGTGACGCAAAATACGTAAATACATTAACACAGAACAAGAATAAACAACCATGTATGTATCGCCAAATGAGTAATAAAAATAAAATAAAACAAAACGAATTAATGAATAAATAACTTATTACTGTAGTAAGATATGGTGTTAAAAAGTGTTTGTGCAGTTGCAGTTTGGAGTGATGCTATGAAAGTCTCAATTAAGTGCATCAACATGTTTGAGTCGTATATGCATAGTGAAGATAAAACGAGTCTGAGAAGTTGATTTAAGCGTAACACAAGTTATAGTCTTAACCAAAAACTTCGTAATCTTAAGAATAATATTTATTTAGAAGGAAAAAGGGAGAGAGAGAAAAGAAATGAACACATTGTGGAAGGGTCCAACCATGATAATAATAGTGTAATGGACATAGACTTTTGAGGTCGAACGTTCTCAGATTTGTCGAGGCATAAATATATCAGGCTTCCTGATACTGTGATTTTTTCTAGTAAGTACCCAGTAATCCATATCTCTCTCACATTCTTCGAGTTTAACTGACAACCTCCTTGCCGAATCACGGTGAGGAGTTTCCAAGACTCCTTGGTGTAGTCCAAACAATGTTCAATAACTTTAATGGGTTAGCTATTGAGTACCTCTCAACTCATTTCAATGGGGTTTTTGATTCAACCGTCCAATTTATTGAGGGTGTTGGGAGTATAATTTGCTGTATAACTATTCTCCAAGTGTTTATTTTGGCTCGGGCTGATACGTAGTCATTGATGACAAAATAGAAATCAAAGGTCATAACTGCATGGTAACTACTACCTAAGGATGACATGTAATCGATGTCTGTGACGTCGTCTGCATAATGGGTCAGTGTGAAATCTGGTGAAGACTGGTAGCCTAGGCCGTACGTAGTTGTATCTACATGCTGTACCGGGGTATATGTAATAACCGCGTCAACGAGTTTCTCTTCGAAAGGATTTTCTGACAACTTAACCCTCAGATTTTTCAGTACGCTGTAACTGTGTTACAGTCTTTCGAGGTTAAACATCGATCACTTGATGACCAAGCCTTAGAACTGAGGATACCTAGCATCCAAACCTTCAGTAAGGTCATTTCGGAGACAGACTAGGGAATTAGCTGGCTAAGTAGACCGTTTATCGACTAAATGTAATGCTCATGGAGAGTTCTGAGCTTTCAATTTCCTTAACCCTATGAAAGACAACTAACTTTATGATCAACCTTCGACTTCTGAACTATTGATTGGAAGACTGGGCTTACTTAGACAACAGGAGGTCGTTCCTATTTCCAGATTTGTACCCATTCGTTGGCTTTCATTAGAGTGGAAGTCACAGTCGCGTCACACACAATATGTTGTCCTGGAAGATTGTCGATGACTTGGGTGGTAAGACTGTTGCTTTTTGATAAAAGGTAGACGTATCCTTGCGTTTAAATTTTCTAGGTGACACGTTCTTGAGCTTTTATTCATAAAACACCTCCTTAAGTCATTCCTTCCTCCTTTGCCACATAGGAACCAGTCATCTCTGAGCTTATTTGACATTATTCCAAATCAGCCTTTGTATCGTGTAAGCTAGCACCATTTGGTTCTTTTCAATCGCGTTTTTGTTGAAAGACGAAATACCAAGGTATTATGTTGGCCACATCTAGTATAAATGTAGTTAGATTCTATCAAAACCGTTCATCCAAGCGTTTTATGCATAATAATATTAGATTGCTGTCAATTACACATACAAATGAGACACTACCCTGCTAATTCGAAAGATTGCATCAATAAATCAGACAAGACAGTGTGACAGAAAGATCATGGAGATATGACATCTACTCACTAAACAGATTTATGTGATAGAATCACTCAGTAAGTTTGTAGCTATTACAAATTAACTAAAATAAGAAAAATAAGTCAATTTCTTAGAATAGTCTCATCATCTTTAAGCATAAAGGATCTAAGACAAACAAAGTGTTTTGCTCCACAGACATGGGTAGTCTAATGTCGTCACCCTCGCTATCATATGTGCATATCAGCAGAATCTACCGTCCATCCACTTTTATGTGAGTCTTTTTTAAGGTGGTGGTCATATATAATATAAGAAATTCGTAACCCCCCTATCCCTTCCATGGCCAGACATAACTTAACAAATGACATTATTTAGAAGGGAGTTTGTGGAGATTTCAGTATTTTTCAAAGTTGAAATCATGAGTCAATTGAAGCTAGACCACCATCGAAAACCTGGAAGCACTGGACGGCCGTTTCGTCCTATTATGGGACTCCTCAGCAGTGCGCATCCACGAACCCGCTCTCGCGAGCGAGATTCGAACCCAGGACCTACCAGTCTCGAGCCGAAGCCCTTAAACGATAGACCACTGAGCTGGCATCCAACGGTGTTAATGTCTAACTTCAACTGATCCACGAAGTTGAGCAACCATTCACCAATTGTCTTCAGTGAGTTGATATCTCACGACAGACGTGGTTGAACTCCACTGGTCACTGCTTCCCACTAGAACTCCAGGACATGTATCTTGAAGTCAGTCACTAGTGAGCATATGATTATATTTAGAAGGGGGTTTGTGGAGATTTCAGTATTTTTCGATGGTGGTCTAGCTTCAATTGACTCATGATTTCAACTTTGAAAAATGACATTATTATCATTATTTGTGAAATTTATTTTTATTATCTTAATTTTGTTATCATTTGTTTGCAATTTTCTACCTCTTTCCGTTTGTATTCTTCACTATCTATTTACTTATACTTCTTATTACGTAATGATTTTAATGTTTTGTGATTACTATTTTAGTCTATTTACCCACGTTTGAACTCTTATTTCTTATGTTTAACTATTGATAAGACTTTTGTTATCGTAATTTAATATTCTTACTACTATCAGTACACCTGTCTTCCCACTATCAACTTGTATTTTCAACTATTATGCTTGGTAACGTATTCTATTTCATTGTGATTATTGACTCGAATAGCCTTGATTGGTCTAATATTTTCGTATAAATATTCATGTATATTAGAGTAAAGCCTGATGACGATCTAATTGAAAACAATCGTTCGCTTACATGTAATGCTCTAATTCCACAATGGGAATCTTTAATATTATAAGTTTTTAAACAAAATATAGGCTTTTGGAAGGACAGAAAGATATATGAATGGTTATCGTAGGTTACTAGACAGAGCAATTAGGGAACGCAATACTTATGTGCAAGACACCAACTGACGAAATTGAACCTTTGGTAGGAAATATACAAGAAGAAACTCACATAAATGTTTTATGGACGGTTAATGAGTTAGTTAGGGTTTCCATCCAATTAGGCTCAAAACGGACTATATTTTTCCAATTATGGCTCGAGGTGTCTTCAGTCTCCAATAATGTGACATAATTAATAAGTGAGCGAGCTCTTGTAAATTTCAAGCTTGAAATCAATAACATGTCCATCTGTCTTGAATAAGTGTTAGAATCAGATATACAGTGCTTCAAAAAGGCGTAGTAAGTTCAGAACGCAACCAAAAAAGCTGTCGGTGGTGAAAAATTGTAATGACTGAATGATTTCTATGTAAGGATCCAGCCTCAGTATGTTGCAATGCCAACTTTAAACGTAGCCTAACCTGAATGTGGTTCACTAAGAGCAGTAGGTGGTGTGCAGGCAAATTGATCCATGTTTCTGTGTTCAACAACAAGGTATCCAGACATGTTTCCAGGATATTATTTTTCTGAATACATCCCAGACTTCAGTCCAAAAAATTAGGAATATGTGAAATGACGTCAGTGCTTCGGATCCAGACATTCTTTTATACATCATGATCCGAGGTTAAAGCAGATAATCAATCTCGGCTACTGTAACAAATTAGTTCAGGCCCGAAGACCACCAAACAAATAAGTAACTAATTTGGTTAGATCATTTTTAGAGTCTTTAAGTTCAGGTTTATTTCCATATTACAATGTGAGGCAGATGTAAATATTTGGCAAAATCTGACTAATCTGAGATGTTTTTATATATTTCAATCACTCACGGTCGAAGAAACCGGAGGATCAAGCAAACGTTTTCTATGTTTTCCTGTACATGGCTTGAAAAGGACTTTTATATCAATTTACAAAACTTAAATTGGTTTACCTTGACCCTAATTTCACGCCTTACTTTCATGTATTTATTTTCCAAGACCAAGTTGTCTAATTAAAATGAGCTTACAAAGAATTGCTCTTTTTCAGTATTTTATTTGATTTATTCCATTCTGTCTTTTTATGGTGTTGACTCACTCGTCTTAGCATTTTAGACACTTAATCAGAGTGTTTAGCTGAATATATATCCTGGCTTGAGTTTGTGCTCAGTTATGTATTTTGTTTAACTAGCCTTTGGATATCTCCATCTCCTGTTAGGCGCATTCTGTTGTTTGGAGAACATATATCAAATTCCGGCTGTTTTTGATAAAATAAATAATTAGTGTAAAGGTGTTTTGAAACTCCTGTCAATAAGAATAATATTTCACATTCATCTTGTGAAGATGGATAAAAAGACCCAACCTGTAAATTATAGAATACCAATGATACCGATTGACTTATTTGAAAAATGACTGTTTTCGACGCGCTAACGGATTGGCATTTAATGGTGAAAGAACGATCGAGAAGGAATAAAAAAATGATTTTGTTATTGATTCAGTATGCTGATTATCCACAAAAGATATTCCCGTAACTAAAAGCATTTATTGTCATTTAAAGTATGACCACTCGCCTTCTGAATAAAGTAAAAAAAGATTGCTCAACTTCTTAGTAACTTGAACCGATCTCTCTTAATTTTCAAGCACCTGTTGATTGAACAGACTCAGTTTGAGCTTTTTCAGGTATTGCGCATTTTTACTGTTTATAAATATATACAGAAAATATTGGGATTTTAGAAATCCTGGATATGTTGGTTTCACCTTTGAGTTCCTTCTTATCTCTAAAAAATTGCTAAGGTTTTTTTCAGTCTTCGCATACTCTATTGTCTGGCGCTTCGTGTATCGCTAGCCCAAGGGATGGTCAAGTTTTACAAAGACACTTTAAACCTATATAACTTTAGGAAATTAATTTCAGACTTGTTAAGATGTATCGTACTCCAATCCAAAGAATAAATTGTTAATGCAAACAGACACACGTTCAAACAGTTCAAAGATCGAGTCATTTACATAGCAAGGACAGATAACCATCTGAATGCAAACAACTCGGTGAAATGTCACGTGTAGAATCTCCCTCCAAGTGGCTAGAATAACACTGACCGTTTCGCAATTTTTTAACTTGCACTATTTTTTTATATTGAGCACTTTACGCTGGGATGCGGAGCCTAAGAATTACAATCCTCACTCGTCTGCGAAATACGATTACCACGGTTTCACTTGTGTGTAGTAAACTCTTACCAGTGTATTTGTACAATAAGAGGCCAAAATAACCCTATGTTATCTCTATTTCCTACTTACTGCAATCTAGACATTTGGTGGATCTTATTCTTTATTTTTTTGTCTCATTTTTGTGGACAAATACAATCAATAACTTCATCTGCTTATTGATTAGCACATAAAATGCACACGAATTCGTCCACTTTTATTCACTCTCCTTCTGGTTCGCTTTCTCGTCGTATGATTATGGATTTCGTTAGTTATTAACAATACACGCTTCCTCCAGTAACTGGTGCCCTGACTTCCGAAGTAATGCCAAGAGAAATAGCTTCTTGAGAAATACAATGTTAACGAGTCATCATATTTTGGGGTCTAAAAAGGACTAACGTTTACAAGTGTCCACAATCCACTTAATCTTCAGTTTGTTTAAAGTGGCGAGGCCTGGTTCTGATGATGGTACTTCCCAAAGCCATGTTACATTCAGTAATTTTCCATGAAAGTTAACAAAGTCGGTTTAGCCATCAATTGACTTCTGAAAACCGTTCAAGAAGAGTTATTTTGTCAAACAGCTCACGTTGATTCTTTTATCCGGTTTTATATTATCCATTCACAAATCCAAATATTCAAACGTGGAAACGAATATCACCAATCGACACATATCTAGGATCCAAACGCTATCTTGGGACGATGTTTTCATCATACAAACCCCAAATTATTAGCTTCAGAACGTTCAGTGGAATAAAGTTAATAGTAAATTTTAGACTCCTAAGCCTAAAGCTGATAGTCGTAACTCACGTACAATAGGTTTCTTCTCGAAATTCAAAAAAATGTTTATTTTTAATTTGTATACTTCTAAAACAATCCAATCATTGAAGAAACGTACTAGTGGAAAAGGTATATACAGTCAACTACGTGCTATGAAACGTTTGGAATTGGGAGTACCTATGTTCATATTGTTCATCTCTACGGAACAAAAGCCAGCCAAAAGTGTTCCCGTTGAAATGAAATCGTTATACGTTTCAGATACCAAATTAGAATGACAGTACTAACGAGGAGATGCTTTATTATTCAGCGTGAACCAGAATACTGGTTTTGTGTGGAAGGATTCTGATATTAAAGACTGCTTGCATTTTAGGGTTGAAATACATTACCGTCAGCAACATCATATTAGGTGAAGAGGTTACTTGATAGAGACAAATGGCTTTTCTCGTTCGTAATCGTTATTTATACTCTGTAAACTGCTATTGAACTAGTTAACTCCCCAGTTCACTGATAAAACGTACTGTCAAAATCAAAAAGTCTATATATGTATGTCCTACTCGAGGAGATGTATTGGAAGAACCGCTAGTGATAATCTTCAGAAGACCACAAACAATTGCTTAGCCTACGTGTTAGGCGTAAACCTGAGAGACTTCAAATATCAAGTGGCCACCTTGAGTCAAACCTCTAAAAGTCACTTAAATAAAAGCATTTTAATGTCGATTCCAAGCCATCTTTTATTCCGTACCCTAACAATAAGTTATCATGAAAACAGACTTTTGAAAATGAGTGATTGAACAAGTTGATAAATTCATATAAATTGTGTCATGGCCATTCATTTCTTTGAAATACATTTTGTTTTAACTGACCAAAGTAACGTTATATGACCTTGCGTTTTTGTCAAACTTATAAAACAGTTCTTGGGTTTGCGTTTTGAAATGAAAATATTGTTATTCACACGCGTGTGTCTCGTGTCCTGAGGTGCAGAGAATTTATTAGATGGAATGATGAGTGTAACAATGTTATGATGGTTTGCGAAAGTTAGTTTGGATTATAATGTGTTCAGTTTTTTATTTTTTTACAGACGCTACATGATAATTCCTCTAATTTAAAACCTAGGAAATACTTTGCGTCAACAGAGTATTGCTTTCGATATTATGCTTTTCAGTAGAGCCGTAAATGTATTACTAAGAGCTTATAAACGATGTCCATACAATGAAGTTTCGACCGTTTGTCAAATTCGCTTGTGTACATTTAAAGCACCATTCAACATTATACAGTGTTCCGCTAGACCAAGTGTTTTTCTAGATCCGTCAGAGTTTTTAGTTTCAGCTAGAAAGCCATTGTACAAGGCAGTTATATTTGATAAAGATGGAACTATTGTTTGCTTTAACTCAATGTGGATGCCTTGGGCAAGAACTATCGCAAAAAAGTACTGTTTTTACATGAATATTTATTTATCTGCCGCAATGATAAAGTATTTCTAGTGACATAGCTCAGGACATGAATTTTGAGATACTGAATACTCTTGGGTGCTGTCCGAAAAATCACATTATCAATCCAGGTTTACAGTTTTCCCTTTTAATTCTGCCGTTTTTGAAGGTGTTTTAGCTGAAGGTACTGAAGAACAAATAATAATTGCTCTGACAAACTTGTTAGTTTCCCATGGTATCACAAAAAGCATGGCTCAGTCCACTGTGTCTAAACATATAAAAGCGTTATCACTTTCACCTGAGCACATTGTTCCGTTGGCCGATATAAAAAGCATGATAACTACATTGAGACAACACTCAATCAAGACAGCTATTTGCACATCCGACAGTCGCAAAGGTAAGTTGATCCCGTAGCAATGGATATTATCTGTTCTAATAATGAGTAAACCAGTGCATAATTGAAAATGAAAAAACAAGTGAAAATAATTTTAGCGTGTTGGTTTTGGTTTGGTGAAGACATAAGCACGTAAGCCTACTGAAAAACAGTCAGTGTGGCTTTAAAGTAATGAACGCTCAAATATTTTTCGTAGCGCATGCATATCAGCATAATTTATGACAAAGATCTTAAAATTTATGAACATTTGAAACAACGCCGTATCGGTAAGCCTTGAAATCTCAGTCCAAAGTCTCAGCTATTTAATGATAATTTTACCAACAAAGATAATTTTAGAGCAGCGGAATTAAAAACTGACATAATGGTGACAAGACTTTAAAATAATGATATTAGTGGGCTATTTATTCGCTTCTAAATAACTGGAAACGTTTTTATACAATTTTGGTATGAAATACAACTACCGTTAAAATTAGGTTCGACGAAAACGGTCATCGGCCAGGATTTGGGTTTCATAGTAGAAATTGTGAATACACAATATTTCAGTCATTTTAAACGTTAAGCGTTTTGGCAGTATAAATTGGAAGAAACTAAAACCTTTACGTGAATCATGATGGAAAATTAAAAGGCTAAAAACTAAATAAATAACAACAGTTTTTGGCAATATTTGGCTGTATTTAAAAATAATACGTCAGACAATTCTTGGCTTTCAAGAGTAAAATAAAACAATGGCTTACTAGACCATCAGTTAAATTTTATATGTGGTCTAGATTAGAAGAAACTAATGTGATTTACTTTTGAACAATTGCAGGGACAATACAAGCTCTGGCAGTTTTAGATGTTTTGCACCTATTAGATGTCATTGTTTGCGGTGATGACCCTGGCAGACCTCCAAAACCTCATCCAGATAACGCAAAATTCATATGTGAGAAACTTCATGTGTCACCTGAAGAAACGGTTATGGTAGGAGATACCTCGACGGATATTGCTTTCGCAAAAGTAAGTTATGGTTTGAAAACAAGTCAGTTTACATGTTAAGCAATATTATAAAATTCAACCCAGAAAGCTTAGGTGAAACTGAAAATGGTTGGCCTCTGTCTGCCTGGTCAATTTTCATCTAGAACAATTTGATTCTGACAAAAATCAGCAGTGTACTACTTGATTTTCGTATTTTTAGTTTTTAACAGTACAAATTTGTTCTTTTCGCAGATAAGCCGATTTTACTATTACGGACTTGATTAGTATTCGATAAAAAGTAAAGAAAGTTCCCACAAACCCAACCCCTAAATGTTTGTTAGCTAGCCGCTAGAAAGATAAAGGATGTCACCTTAATACTAAACTCACAAACGTTAGTAATAAAACAACTGTTGTACGATTTGATCAGACAGATGTTAGATATCTCTAAACTTCTAAGCATAACTCATGTACCTTTCACAGTATAATATATCATTTTTGCTAAATACTTCGAAATATGTGAGATGTTATAGTTATTTTTTCAACATTTTACTCAAAGAATGCTAATCTAGGTTTGTGTATTGGTGTTTTAAGTGGGATCGGTCAACAAAGTGGTTTGGAAGCAACTTGGCATAAGTATTCTGAAATTGAGGGCAAAAACAATTTAAATGGAGCTAAATCATACAATTCAAAATCTAAATTACATATTGTACCATCTGTGGGCCATATATTGCCACTCGTACTGCCTGATCTCAATCAACCGATCAGACACGTTTTACTTAGTAAAAACAGGTTATATCAAAAGCTGTCAAATCAAAAGTTTAAACTGGTTATTATTGACAAAGATGGGAGTTTTATCAATGTACATCCCCGTTGGGCTGAATGGTGCGAGAAAGTTTGCATGAGGTAAGTCATTGCCTGTGATATGTTATATAAATTCTGAAGAACCATTGAGATAGGAAGTGTTGTTATTGTTTCTTGTGCTATCAAAACACTGGAACGAACATGATCGTGTCTATACTGTTAGTGATATGAACATTAACTGCACAGGAAATTAAACGCATGTTATGCTTCTTTTAATATTGTATCTTTTGTTTTTACGAGATATAACCATCACATAAGTTAAACTGTCATCGTTTTACAGGTTGTCTGACCCTAGATAATTAGCAATAGTCATTATATAGTTTTTAATCCGATTATTCCAATATTTGTATGTCAGTTTCTAAAATGTACCCAAAGCTCATGCATCTTCACATTTTTATCTATACTCAAGGCCAGATAATTGTGTGGAATTATGGAATAAAAATGATTAACATTAATATTTCAATGAGTAGCATAGTTTCACCCAATAAACAATCGAATATTCAGTGGTTTTGCCGGACGTTTTCTATCTTGGTTTTAACAGTAAAATCTGACTATTTTGGGGTGATTAAACGATGACCAATATGGATCTTCAGGTTGCGGTAGAAAAACAACAATATTTTGACAGTAAGTGTGACGGAATAGACGTAAAACACTCGTGATCTATAGTGATGTTAGAATTTATCAAATAATCAGCTGAGAAATGGTATTCAGAATATCCAAATTTTATATAAACTGAATGTGGATATTTGTACATGTAGAACAAATCTAAATCTTTGGAAACAAATGGGAGATATGCTCAAAAACAAACGGCTGTTTTCCGCTACCTATCACGGTAATCCATCCACAACAAACAATTTTGTTCACACTACTGAGTTCCATATTAAAATGAAATAGCTGTCTCGAAATAAGCTCAATCCCTGACAAATACCTCTTTTAAATTTTTCGTAGAGGAAGACCACCGTATGTCTCTAAACATAATGAACTAGATACCGTTGGATGCTAAAATGTCCACACATTTGTTTGGATGTCATAGTTATTGTTAGTGAGGTATTAGCGCGCCAAACATTTTTTCTTCTTACTCATAACTTGTTAGTTAAGGCTAAGCGTATTGTTTCCACAAGCCCTCTAAAATTGGACGAATAAGTTCTATAACTCATTGAGTATTGTTTGTTTGAATCTTCCCATCGATTTGTTAGGACTGAAACTGGTCAGTCTCTAATTGGCATATGTGCATACTGTGCGTATTGCCTCAATATAGCCTTAATTCACAAGCATGGTAAG
>NC_031502.1:27216975-27223484 GCF_000237925.1 Schistosoma mansoni | reverse complement strand
TTTGTCCAGCCAACCTTTAAAGGGCTTCATCAGGCTAAAGTCTTCTCCCTACTCGGCGCCCAATTTCTGTCCAGCTATTCGGTGTAATATATGCCTGTTTATTCAGGCTCTCTGACCAATCCTATTATATTTTCTGGGCCGACTTCTCCGAACAATACTCAATGGAGTTTAAACTTCACCCCATCGCACAAGCAAGTGACTATCAGGACTCAGTGGCCGAGTGGATAACGCGATGGCGTTTGAAGCGAGGGTACTGGGTTCGAGTCCTGGAGTGAACATCAACTCTGAGATGCAGGTACATCCAGCTGACGAGTCCCAAATAGGACGAAACGCACGTCCTGGATTCCACTGCTAGCCACTATCCATCTCTGAATAAGTTCTGTGTTTATTACGGTACCTACTTTTATTTAAGATTAGGAAAAGTACTAGAACGAAACCGGTTTTAATTTACAATCTAATGTCCGGCCATTTATTACTGATTAAAATTTCACACTTCCTGTCAAACAAACAATGTGATGATGCACATGTTTGTCGGGACTACACACACTTGTTCATCAAATTGGTTGTACTGACAACAGTACATAAAAAATACTCATTTCACATGATTGCGTTAGTGGGTAATATTCTGTCATCAGTGGGCTGATATAAAAAATAGTTTTAATCTAGCATATCTGAATATCGTAATAATCACCAGATATTATTTGAATTTGGTCTAAATCTGGTAAAATCTAATCACATTTCATTCATCTGACTCCTAGAGGTTTGTTTTTGACTGTGTTTAGTATTTCGATATCATAAAAGAGTTGTTAAATATTATTAATTTTGCCATCTGATATGGTATCATACTTTAACATCATGTACAGTTAAAATAAAATTTTAGCTCTATGAACAAAGCAGAAGTCATCACTCGGTCATTTAGTAATGTTTTAATGATCGAGAACACAGGTGAGGACAACCAAAATATCTTATATAAAATTACAGAATCCTTTCATCAAATGTGAAAACCATACTTTCAATACTCCATTTGCTAACTCTCTATCAGTTCTCTCAAACTTTGTTGTTACTTCATTGACACAACAATCACTCTCTGTTCTCTTTCTATTCTTTCGATCATCCCAACCTTCTGCTTGCAGGTTTTCTACTTTCGATTACTATTGCATACTACTTATGTCTGTCAATATAAGTAGCATACACCACAGTCGTAGAATAAACTAATAATCGATAAATATTGAAATTAAGTAGGAACACTAACAGTAACGAAAATCTTAGAAAATTTGTGAGTGTTGACTTACTCGCTCTCAAGTGCTCAACGTAGATGGGCCAGGTAGAGAAAGAGGCTTTACGAACTTCTTTTGAGTGCAAAGATGAGACTTCTGGGTGTGGATTGCTTTGAATTGGAGGTGTTTAGGAGACGAGCCAGTGAACAATATTGACCACTTTTGTAGATGAATCTTAGAAAAAACACTTCATAGCCTTTCTAACTTCCCTTACTTTGGATGATTTATATATATATTTTTTACTGCCGAATGAAAAATTCCTGTTGACGTACCAAGTTTCTAGATAAGTATATTACCTATTTAAAATTAATTTACCGTAACTTAATTCTCCAGGGAGTTAATTGCTTTTCCCCTGTAAGTATTTTGGAGTAACTAAGTTTGGTGACTAGAAATGCAGCTTTATAAGATAGTGTGACCTAACCAGATAGCATTTAATTTGTCTTTACGGCATCAAGAGTTCATTTGAACGTTATGGTTTTAAGTACTTTTTTACAACTATTCTCAGTAAGTAATCTCAGTCAAATTTAACCTATAGATTTCTCCTTCCTGAATATGTCAATGCAGGGGTTCCTAATTAAAATCTTTTGTAGAATAAAGTTTTTTGTTTTTCTAAACCTCTTTTTCTTTTTCTTCTGAGATTAAAGACATTTTGAGTTGATCCAAGTTAAAGTTAAATTATGAGAAAACAATGAACAGCAATCCTGAAACTCTCCTTCAAAAAATAGTTTTCACTGTTTGTTGCACAATAGGTTAATGTTGGTAACCTGAAAACATTTTACTCTTAACATCTTACAGATTAGCAGAAAAAGCGTCTCCTGATCTAGCATGTACATTTTCGAACATACTGGGTTACTCTTTCGAGACACGTAAAATATCTAATGGTATTTTATCTGAAGGATCTATGGTGTTTATTGAAGAGTGTCTACGGCACTTGCTCATACTGAAAGGTTACGGAGTCAAGGAGTCTGATGAGATAGTAAATCAGGTAAGTCATGGTCACCAAATATATTTAATAACATGTAAGGTAGGAGATTACAATAAAAAACTGGTGATGTTAGGTTCTGAACTTGTATTCTAACTTTAAACAAAATGTTATCAAATCATGTTTCAATATAACATACGTCTTTATAAGTTTACCATGTGAAATAGTTGTCTCACTAATTGACAAAATTTCACCAAAGATACAAAATACCAGTTCAGTTTCTATCAAATTCCACCAAGGCCCAGGTTAGATTTTAGTTTGTCTATTAAGAATTGTCTGCTATACAATATGTCTATGGGGCCCTTACGTATGGTGAACCAACAAAGTAAATAATGCTAAAATTAATTGCCAGATACTAGATAAGGGTATCACATTTGTAGATCAAGTTATAGGTTTTTATCGAATGAGGTGCTAAGGATTCGTGTTCTTATACCTAACAACCACTTAATACAGCGGACTATGATGGCGCAGGTTAGAAGAAGATTGGTGAGTGCAAAAGAGAGATAAAGTATCATCCCACAAAGTCACTGGTTGTTGTGTTGGAGTTTATCACAAGGTTCACTCCTTCTAGTTAAGATCTTTGTTGGAGCTGTAGTTAGCAGCTGATGTCCGAGAGTAGAGTTCATCAAAATTGTTGGCAAGAACCCGGATGAATTCATTCTTCATTTATTGTTTAAAATTTTCATGTACCTGCTGTCCTTAGATTTTGTCAGGTTTAGTGTGGATATATTCTTTAAGTCAGCTTTTTGAACTGTAAGCGATATTTTCATTTCTGATGCCTTTAGTTTTAACTAATCGATTTCATTTCACCATACTGATAAAAGTGTCGCGAGCTGGGACGATTCATGTTTTCATCAGGTCCTGCATCGTTTCTAGAAGGTAGACTGGTTTATATTTCAACGGATATTTTGGAATGATCAGAACTTTTCCTAATAAAATACACTTAAAATTTACAAAGTAATTTTGTCTGCATGTCGTTATGAGATATCCTTGGAAGTGACTAAATGTGTCTTTTCCCACAGGTCTGTTTCACATTTATGCACTTGTATTAATCCTAATAAGTTATTTAAATACAGATATAGAAACTGAGAGTTTTGAAGAGTGCCATTGTGAGTAGCTATCCTTAATATGTGTTGCATATTTTACGACTTCTGTTGTTAATATTATTATTATTTTAAATACTTTTTGTTACGCCGAATTTCCATCTTTGTTTTGATGTGCTTTGCGGTAATCTGGCTTGTGCCTACCAGCTATGTTTATGAATAACTTAGTAACTGAGGCAAATTTGACACCATTTTTCAGTAGGAGCAAGTACTCCGAGTACTTAGACGAACAACAGAAGCTAACCGAACTGTTATCTTTCTATAAAAGTCGATTGAAAGGTACTGTACCACTACTTTTAGGGTGATGATTATCCTTCGAAAAAACCAACTGGCATATTTTTTCGGCTCTTTCAGGGGGGACTTAAACTTCAAAAAAGAAAAAAACTCAACATCTAATTGATGTAGAGCACTTTTTTTCATTTCTTTGGTAAGCTACTCCTCAACCCTTCCTCGTACATAGTTGCATCATATTTTAACTTAGCCGTCCTTCAGCTCGAAATAATGTTACTGAGAAACGTAGCGATTTGTGAAATTCAAGCATTGCTTACTACACTTTTGTTAATTTATTTTCTGTGTAAGTTGTTGTTCATTTTGTTTTAATTCACGTGTTATATAATTTTAGATATGGATCTGTCCAAGCTCTATACCTGGTATAACTATATCAGATACAATTGAAGCGGTTAAAACACTCCGGGAAATTGGTCTACGAGTAGCTATAAATAGCTCGGACAGTCGAAAAGCCTGTGACGATTTCTTGTTGAGCGTAAAATTGTACGACTACATAGATACTACGATGTCAGCAGAAGATGCCGGTTGTCATCCAAAACCTTTACCACATACTGTGATTCAAATTATTGACAAAGCTGGGGTAAGAGATTTTTCATTTACTGTTTTAGATTTTGTATAAATTATTTAAAACTCATCACTACGTGTTCTCTCATGTCAGAGTTTTATTAATATTACCATCAGTATCGTTCGTCTGATAGTAAAATAGTGAATTTATAGAAACTGTTCGAAGTCAATGTTCTTTGTGACCACCTTAAATGTATCTCATCTCTTAGACAGAGACATATTTCATTTACTTTAATTCATACCTTTGTGATCATAAATGAACGTCATTATTATTAGATGTTGATTTTCCTTTATAACAGCATTTTAATAAGTCGATCAGCTTAAAGATGGTGAAAGCTCGCACATTTCCTTCCAAGGTCATAACAAACATACCATCTATAAATTTACACGTTTGTGTGAATAGCCTAGTGTCTTGGAGATTCGAAATAAAGCTATTAACTAGAATAGAGATCGCACTTTAAAAGAGTAACTTCTGTGAAGATAAATTATGTGTAAAAGTATAATATAATAACTTTGGAAAGAAGTTGATATAGTGTCCTAAACGATAGGTGTTGAGAAAGGAGAATTTTCGAAATCAATGAACTTTACATGATGTGCATTTATTTCACTTAAAATTTCTTAGACTTAAAATACCCTCAACTAAAACGAGAAATTAAATCTCGTCGGGTGAAAAACAAGACATTTCCCTAAGATTTAATTTCTGCTGATCACGGTCTATCAAACTATGAAATTCATTGTTTAAGGTTGATTATTTATGGTCACTGATCATACATGGCATGAAAACAAAACAGATTGATGGTACTTTTTATATATTTTGCCTTCATCGTGTTTTCAACAATTTGAATGCCCATTAGTGTATTGAAGATACTCTTTTATTCTTATTGTAGTGTAAACCTGGAGAAACAGTCATTGTCGGTGATACACCTGCAGACTTAATCTCTGGTCGGTCAGCTAAGGTTGGTCTTACTGTTGGACTGTTGTCTGGATTTTCATCAGCAACCGATCTAATCTCCTACTCAGACCTAATTTTACCAAACTTATCTCATCTCCCCAGTCTATTCATTGACTAAAGGTCGTTGAAGGAAAGAAATAAAATAATGCACAAAAGGATAATACAAAATCAATCAATTCGTTTAGTCATATATTTTTTAAAGTCACCACTATTTCATAGAAATTTTAGTCAATTCTGACTTTCATTTCCTCTTTACTTTATACCACAAGAGATGTAAGCTTATCCTATAATTCCTTCTTCCGAAATATCTTCCTTAAAATATTTTTTCTTCAATTATTCCCTATGGCGGTTGTTATGGATAATTTAGACATGAAGTTGCTTGATGCTAATAAAAGTATTTTACCTAAAATCCCTTTTTGTGAATTCGAATGATATGTTTGATGGATTGTCTGCTGAAACTTAATATTTCTCAGTATGCTTTTTGTCAACTGCCATGCAGTGTTCACTCGTTTCCATTATTCAGTAACATTGGATATCAAATAAACTGGCTAGGTGGTTGATATGGTATTTTAAGGATAGTCACTTGTCAGTAACTTGGGTATAACTCGTGTTTAGAATGTAATGATGGAGTGAAATTGAAAACCCGTTAAATCTTCTGTCTTGTATTTTAGTCTGTAGGTTTCCTGACTAGCATCTAAGGAATAGAGTTTATTAAAGCTCTAGACTTGAAATGAAACATAATCTAAAAGGTTTTAGTTATTTAATAACTCCATAGGTGTTTTAATATAATATTCAAATAAGAAAAATGTTAATTTTGAATCGACCGCTAATCACTAAATAATAAAACGAATAAATTCTTTATTTCTTTTGTTAATATGAATTATCCAGTAAACCTTGAATCAATCGAAAATCATGATACTACTTTGTAAGCTAAAAATTTTAATGCTAATGAGGATGTGATATGTTATTTAGTTTGTTTAACCAATGTATGGATATCATTTATAGATTATTTCTCTATGAGCTTTAATGTCATCTCATTTAATGTCTTACTACGATGCACTTTAATTAGGAGTATTATTATGTTACACATATTTTACAAACAGATGTAGGATTTATCTAACGATTCGTTATATGAATGTGTGTACTTTATCTCATATTATTTAATTATACTCAAAAATCTTTCACAGAACTTTGTTAGAACAAATAGATTTAACTACTCAGTGGAAAAATGCTTATTCTTCCCAGCTGACAAATAAATCTAATAAGAGTATCCTTTCTGTTTTCTTGACTGTAGATAATTGTTTTTGTTCTTCATGAATTACGTAAACTCAGTTCTGGAGCAA
>NC_031502.1:27115980-27216775 GCF_000237925.1 Schistosoma mansoni | reverse complement strand
GACAACCGGTTAATATCCCTAGTATGTATCTATCTACTGAGGCTGAAGCAGCTTACATCCAAAAAGGGTGTAGACTTTTATTTCCTTGTTTTATTATTATTATCTTTATTCAATATTATATTTTTGGTACAATATAGGATTCTCAGCACAAAGTATTTCAACAAATCTCCGTTTCTTACTCCTTCGTCGATCCTGACGATAAGTATTGAGTGATCGCCAGTTGGAAGTTAGCAGTCCGGTCAATCGACATCTGAATAATGTACATTCTTTTCGCTGCATATTGTCAGCAACCACGATATTTCTGATTAGGCCCTTTGTAACCTTTACAGCGAAAGGTTGTACACTTCAGAAATGCACCTGGATTAGGTTGTGCGATTAATAACCATAATGATGTATTAAAACAAACAAAATTAGATAAGTTGTTGAAATATCTAGATGACAGAAACAGGTAGCCTCACCCTTGAGAATATTGACGAACATGAAAGCAACATCCGATATCCACTAAAATTTCTTGTAAACATCTAACACCAGAAGAACATATACTGCAATATTAAACTGTTGTGGCAAATTAATGAAAACACTGGCTAAACATTAATTACGATACATAAGTTCAATAACAGGGATATGAGATAATTAGTGTTAAACATTAGGCTAACTAAGAATTTACCCCTATGAATTTTTATTGACTAGTTCTTTATATTCCCTTTGTTAAAACCAACAGACAATTACAAATAGTGGAAAATAAGAATAGACATAAATAAAACTTTATCTCATATTATTTAATTATACTCAAAAATCTTTCACAGAACTTTGTTAGAACAAATAGATTTAACTACTCAGTGGAAAAATGCTTATTCTTCCCAGCTGACAAATAAATCTAATAAGAGTATCCTTTCTGTTTTCTTGACTGTAGATAATTGTTTTTGTTCTTCATGAATTACGTAAACTCAGTTCTGGAGCAAGGATGTTATCTAAAATATTATGAACTTATAAAGCACCAATATTATCATAAACATATCACAAAACGTCTGTTTAAGACATCATGTAGCGTAACTAATCATAAAATACCGATAGTAAAATCCGATGACTTTAGGAATTCATATGAGTACATTATAATTGGAGCTGGTTCAGCTGGATGTGTTTTGGCCAATCGTTTAAGTTTACCACACCCTAAAACAAAAAATTCTAGTAAAGTTCTGGTTCTGGAAGCTGGTCCTACAGATGTTGGAATTTCCCGATGGACAATTAAGATGCCAGCTGCTCTTATGTACAATCTTTATCACGATAAGTAAGCCATTTTGTTAGTTCATTTTGTCAGTTTCCGATGAAAAACAAGTTTTGTAATGCTTGAATTGTTTATAAAGCATTTTATTCATTTGTTTACAATGTTTGAACTGAGTTGCTTTCAAGTTCAAAAGGTATATCCAAATATTATAAACTATTTAATGAAGAAATTTTCACAATTCAGATTACTTCTGCATAGAAACTAAACTGGTTTGAACTGCTGATTCATTATGTTATCAAGAGATAACCACAAGTGGTTTTTATAGATACTTTGATTGCACCAAAGTCCTAAATAAAATTTAGTTTTTGTCAGTAACTTAAATGAAGTAATCTTTGATAGCTATTTCATAAAACGTTTTGTCTGAAGTTTGGTGGAATCTTTGACTCAAAGGCTTAGATTTTCATTATGGTTCGGGGAAACTTTAATATTTCTAATTTGCATAATAAATAGTGGGGAAGTATGTTAGACTGTAAAACAGCGGGTCTGGGAATTATTATAATTAGAAATATAACCATTGGTTTCAGTTTTCTATTTGTACATATCAGTAAGAATGATGAAGTGATCTCTTTCCATGATGTATTTGAAAATATCAGTCATTAGTCGTTAAGTGGTGAAAAACATTTATTTATTTTTTGTTAGTAATGATGAGATAAGCACAAATCGATATGTTAGCTATCTTTTGTTATTATTATAGTAGCTATCTAGAAGCTATATTCTATTATTTAAATGTGACACATAGTGCAACGGATACACTAACTTATTTATTTTACACTTTTGAAATTTGAATCAAAAATAATTTATGGATAGTACTTGACGTTTCCATACTTTAAATTAATCGCTTACGCAGTTATCCCGTTTACTTTGTCTACATTTAGAGATACATATCTTAAGACATTATTATGAAATAGTGCATTATATCACTGCGGAAGAAAACATTAACGAATAATTCATCAGGTAAATGTACTGCACATTCATACTAAAAGTATGATGCATAACTTTAATTCTATCAACTGGAATGTTTAAAAGGGGTTAATTATCATCGTTTCCAAAAAAATCGCCATGATCAGTTTTACTTTATTACTGTACTTTTATAGTTTATATTCTTATCCTTAATTTTAAGTCATATTTTAATTTGGCATAAAAACTCGTTACTAGTCTTGAACATAGGCATGAAGTCGAATGATACCTAATTAATCGTAGTATCTACAATGGTATTTTCGGATGTGCGAGTTAGAACTACTAAAGTAATTAAATTAAATAGCTACAGTTCTCCGTAAAAAATGCCGAAATTCTACCTCTTGGTAGTTGGTATAACTTTTGTCAGCCTGATCAAATGAATTATCAGAGTTATTCGTCGTTCTCATTTTTTAAATAGCAATTTTACATTTTTAAGGACGTGGAGAGTGCTATTCACCATATATTTAACCTAAAGACACAAACTATAGGTTATACACTTAGATGCGATCACAGGGATATGCTGATATAATTCAAGTCAATGTAAGACACACAGACCGAATAATTTAATAAATCGGTTAACTGAGTGATAAGATCTGAAACAGATTAGAGATCACGTTCCGATTTTGATCAATTGGATTGAATAAATCAACAAATTGTGATTGTTCTGTTTAATTATTATGTGATCACCGAGTAAGAAACTGATAGGGTTACATCACACAAGCTACTCTGATAACTACTCTCACTTCAATCAAAAATTACCTAACTATGCAGTTATCAGACCTTTTGACAGATCTTCTTGTTCATACACAAACAATGACTTAAGTTCAAAGTATCTTACCTTAAAATAAGACTCACTCCAGTAACCTCTTATTTACGTGTCTGAAACTTTATTTCCGCTACGGTATTTATATACTATTTTGTTGCTTCAGATAATCAATCAGCCTTTTATATGGATATATGATGTCGACTTTGAAAGTAAATAAAATCAGATTTTGATAAATAAATTATCATTTTGTTTTATCGTTTACCTTCTGTCAGTATGTTATCAAGGTGAAAAGTATTGAACTCATTATGCCGTATACTTTCCGCGTCCTACATATATTCGGAGAGTCTGTATCAAGATTTTAATTACACCAACTGAATAATTTATGAAAGGAACTGGCTAATGTCACTAAAAATATGTTTTAAACAAGTGGCATTGTTCCGATAGTCTAGTTTTTTGCTAGAATTTATGACGTGATAGAAAAATTGGATAGTGATTTGTATATTGTCTATTTATAATATAAAGTATGTTATTAGGAATATATTCAGTTCATTTTAACTATAGTGTTGATTATACAGTCTGATAATCATGATAATAATAGTATTATTATAAACACTCAAAGGTAATTATTTGTCACCAACCTCACACAAAGCATGTTTGAGAATTTAATCATTATTGAACGGAATCACGTTCATACTCTGAACAGAAATCACGTAATAGGCTGAATGTTTTACATAATTTTCGTAGCGATTATGGTAATACTAATGACGTACATCAGTCATTGGTGTATTTATATACATATCCATTTGTCGTTATTTTTTTCACATAACAATCTATGTGCTTGACAGTTCGCTAATGATTCAAACAACCCTGTTATATACAAAATACATATCAGTTTAAAGTACATAATCGACACAAAAGTATCATTGGCTATGGTTATGATAAAATTTATAAATGTCAGTTAAGTAGTCTATACACCTATATTTGCATGTGATAGTATTTCAAATATTTAACCATTTTTCCAAAAAAAAATGGGCTAAACCTATCAGAGCTTCTGAGCTACTGGAGAATACTGTGGGCAGAAAATTTACATACGAATTAATACAGGAGCTAGCGATGAATAAACCATTCAGATAAAAAGTGTATATAAATACCAAAACAGTTTATTGCAACCAATTTTTAATAACCAGAGTGTGATTTAAAAATACCTTAATAAAAAAGATCTCCCTTTGGTCACTACTTTTGTAAGTAAAATTCTAAAGATTAAGCCAGACCACAGACCCTGGATCTGATTTCAAGGTGCCGAGTAGTGGATGTGCGCTTCTGAGAAGTTCCATGAAAAGAAGAAACAGTCGTCTAGTGCTTCCAGGTTTTCATTAGCGGTCTAGCTAAAGTCAGTTCGTGATCTAAACTGTGAAAATTCTATGATTTCCATAAATCCCTTTACACTAACAAAAGTACATAAGTCAGGTTTGTTGAATTATAGTTAATCAAAACGTTACTCTGGTTACCAGATGCCTAAGCCAAACAAGAAGCAATCTCTGTTTTTATTCCTTGTTGTGGTTATCGTAGATACAACCATTAAAATCGCTTTATTAAAAGAAAATCAGCTCATACTGTGGTGTATGTTACTTATATCTGTCGATGTAAGTAGCATATAGGACCGATCAAAAGTGGGATGCCTGGCAGCAGAAGGTTAGGAAGATCGGATCGAAGTGAATGAGAACAGAGAGTAATTGTTATGGCAATGGAAAAATGATAAACTTCCAGAGAGTTGATGGAGAATTTTCAACTGAAGTATTGAATGCATGGTTTTCACATTTGATGAAAGGACTCTGTAATTTTCTATCTAGTGCACTAAGTGTCGGACCTGAGTGTTCGTTTATTACAGTACCATAAATATAGTTTCATTAATACAGCTGAATGATTATGAGGATGTTTGGATAGTTGTATCGTTTCATCTTGACAGCTAGAAGTGATCCACATGGATGGTTTAGATACTGTCGTTAGAATATGAAACATTAAAACCTAATATAAATCAAGCAAGCAAATTGCAATATTCCTGAAAGTTGATTGAGCAATTTCTGCAGTAAGTAGTTTTAAAACATCACGTTTAAGCAGAATTTATTCCATAATAACTCCAACAAAGTGCTGAAAAATAAAATAGTAATAAAGCGTAAAGCTATTATGTCAATATGTTGTATAGCATTGACAATATGAAAAATTTCATGCATATATATATATATATATATATATATATATATATATATATAATGCTCTACGTGCAAGTTCAGAAACGATGAGGGCTTACAAGCTATAGACCATAGTAATCAGAGAAAAATAATACCAAGATTTATTGTAGTTATTCGTTGTCAGGAGATGAAAATACATGATCTTTATTCACAATGATAGGGTCCGTATACAAATTGTGTGGTAAAATCGGTTCAGTGTATGTGTGATTTAAGAATATTCTCTGCATCGGCTACTAGAGTTGCGTACAAACATACCGTTAACCGAGTAAGTATTGTAAAATGCTCAAGCAGAAAAGAAAAATGGTCAAAAAACCATTCAAATTTAAATACTATAGGCAGATATTGTTTGAAAACAGGAATTTTACAACGAATAGTGCTCAAAACTTTTGAGTTCATTGTATAAAGTTTTGCGTCTGCACGATGCATTATATAGAGAAAGAATCGGGTTTTTAAAGATATGATTACTAATTTTTAGAGAAAGACAATTCTTTGGATTCCAGATAATTTCTTTGTCTTGTGAAAAGTCAAAGAGATATGACTAGTCAGACTATTTGCACTGTCACGTCAATACCATTATAGGAGACATCTGTGTCCATATCAAGACTTGAACCACCAGGATAAATATAATTGACCTAGCGCTTTGTTAGACAAACTCTGATGTCCATCGATGAACGAAACCCACACTTTAATTCGCTTTAACTACTTACGGTTCTACATCTTACTTGAGTTCCACGAACAATAAAACGAAGTTTAAGCATAAACTATCAGTTAACGACCAATATTAGTCAGCTTCTATAGCATAGCCTAGAAAGTTACAGAAAAATTAAAGGTTCACATCTTATCATGATTAACAGTGCATGTTATTATCAGTTAGCACCCTTATAAAACATACAGCTTAATACACTGTAAATAATTTAATGACCAAATTTTCTCTGTATCCTTGTAAATACATCATCATCAATGCCCAGTTTTTGAAAAATAGGTGTTTCTGTGGTGTTTTATTGTTGTTAGTTGCTTTCACTCCCGGAAAGTTATACTATGATGCTTGTTTAATGATTTAATTGTGTCCATGGATTTTTCTCATACGATATTATTAATAGATACAATTGGTATTATCACACTGTTCCTCAAAGACATATGAATGATCGTACTATGTATTGGCCTCGAGGTCGTGTTCTTGGTGGAAGTTCTTCTCTAAATGCCATGGTCTATATTCGAGGTAATCCGTTAGATTATGATAGGTGGGAATCGGAGGGTGCTGACGGTAATTAAACAATACTTTTGTAAAATTAATATTCTAATGAAAAATTGTTATTGGATTCAATTTATAAAAATATTTCGATCAGTTACTCTGTTTATCGTTTAAGTCAAATTCTCTTTGAACCTAAGGTTAAAAATTTTAACATTGTGCTTTGTATCTTTTACAACTACCAGATTGTTATACACGATTTACCTAAACGGTTGGAAAACCAGTCGTTTTACTGTGAAGAAGATAATAGAATTTGCCAGTTTTGACATTAAATCTAACATCAGATGAATGAAGTTGGGAAAGATATATATATTTCAATAAATCCAGTTCCACTAGCAGAATACCGACATAAGTTTAGGCTGTATTTGGCGGATCTTGGCACTTGACAAAGTGATTAACTACGCATTAGTTACATAGATTTCGTATTTTTTGCATCTACGTTGTATGTTCTTCACTATTTGATAGTAGCTTACAGTGAATATGTGAAACATTGTCTTTGAATCAAAGTAAAAGAATGAGAAATATGTATTTCAGGGGGCGTACTGTATTCACCTATTGAATGGTAGTGTATTATGTATGAGCAGAGAAAATTGATTTGGTATCAGATCTAAGCCACACTTTATACAAGTACAAAATTACATAAGTGAACGGAGATTCTAGGTGTTCACTGTTTTCCTGCCTGATGATGTAGGCTTTTCTCCAAACGTTTGAAGATTGACAACAAGGACCTTTGTACTGAAAAAATGTCACATTAATAATCTTTTATTGACGAAAATCTTCCTTATATAGGTTGGAATTATGCAAACTGCTTGCCATATTTTCGCAAAGCTCAAACTCATGAACTCAATGGGAATCAATATAGAGGTTCGAATGGTCCATTATATGTATCGAGAGCTAAAACTAATCATCCATTACATTCAGCTTGGATTGAAGCAGGTAAACAGGCTGGATATCCGTTTACTGATGATGTGAATGGGTATCAACAAGTAAGACTAATGTTTTGACATATATATCAAACTTTTGTCAATTAATTACTATGACTTTTGAGGCATAATGATAATGTTATGCTTTTGGTTATTAAGGCTCTTTGAAGCTTGATCTATTCGAAGTTATTTTCATTACATACCATAATTAGCTCGAGAGTCATTCATGAATTCAACGCTCATGGGTGGCTAACTTTGTGAAGAGCAACCTGAGTTCTAATAAAAGGCAACGAATCATGGGATTCATCCATACTTTGGTATTGGATATTAATCTTGAGAGATCGAAGACCGAATAAACGTTAGAAATGTGAACCACTGGGTCCCGATCTAGTGATCTGAAGTTACCATGCTTACTTCGGGACTAAATGGTTCTATGTTTGATAATGTCCAGGGACACTGTTGGTGGTTCGCTTAATTGGGAATAGAAAGTTGTTCAGTGATCCGTATCTTTCATTGTCCTTCTAGCAAATAGCAGTCAAAAATGGTAACAACGTCAACCTTTTATTTTGGTTAACATCACTGAATAATCCCTTAATTTATTTTATGGTCAGGTAGATCAATTTGTTCATTGGATCCATCTTAAAATAGAATCAGAAATCTTTCTGAGTTTTATCCAAAAGCTTATTGTTCATGGGAATAGCAGTGGAAAGTCTTTCATAGAATAAGATAAAAATAAATGTTATTTTGAAAATTTTTCCATCCCTGCTCATGATAACTAGAAAGTACAGCATAAACGTGTTTATGGTCAAATCAGCTTCAAAATATTGCAGGATGTTAACTCGGAATCATTTTAAATATAACAGTGTATTAGTCCACGTAACTAATAATTTGTACTAATAGCCAAACTACTATTATATTATTTAGTAGCATTCTAAGTTTTAGATTAATTTGTGAACTCAGGATACAAAAAAAGTCAGTAATTTTGATTTTTTTGAATGTTGAAAAATGAGCGATTTACTTAGGATTCAAACCACGTAAGTCAATAATAAACAAACATATTAATACTACAGTGTGCCACTCAATCATTTGCTTAAAATGAAATCCGAATATAAGTTCGAATATAGCTTTCGTATGGGTCATAAAATTTTGTTTTTATGTAACTTCAGAATTAAAGTATATCGGTTAAATGTATCTAGATAACTGCGGAGTTTTATCACAGGACATAAATGATAATAAACATAAAGGTGGCAATTTTGACTTCAATCACTTTTAAGAAATTTGACACTTGGTGACGAAAATTTAACTGCTTAGTGGTACATATACAAATATTTATACTCGTTTATATTTATTAAGGTCTGTAACGTAATTTGTTTTTATATTTGTATGCTTATAAATGGATTTCGACGTAACAATTTTTAAGGAGGGCGTGGGCTACTTTGATATGACGATTAAAAACGGTGAAAGGTGTTCAGCTTCCAGAGCTTATTTACATCCAGCTATGAAGTCTAGTTCTAACTTAACTGTTGAAACAAATGCATTAGTCACGCAAATACTCTTCGAAGGTAAAAGGGCGGTTGGTGTAAAATACAGCAAAAACAGCCAAGTTCATGTGGTAAGGATGTCTTCTTAAAAGTTTAGTATGAATTATTAATGTTCGTTTACTTTTTATAGTGGTCGATAATTCTCTACTCCTATAGGATCAGCTGTAATACAATAGAATTAAAAAATGATAATAAATTTACAGATATGTAAGCACTTTAGTGTCATTCTATCTATGAAGCCCGTTTATAGTTCTAAATATTGTCACTTAAGATCTAAAGATTTATAATCAACAAGTTGTTTTATCACTTCAATTTTCTTGTATTGTTGATTTCCTTCTCCAATGGGCTAGCGTTTATTTGTGTTGTACAACATTTATAAACTATTTTTGTAAGTTCATAGATATGCTTAGTTTACATTTGCTGCTTCTCGCCTACTAATCCTTTTGAAGTATGACAGATTTTTTATCTGTTTATTTATGTTACACAACCTCAGAAATTCTTCATCTAGTCTGAGTGAAAATTATATCATATCTACAACGTAAGTTTGAAAATTCAGTATGTTTTTTGCTTTTGCAATTATCCTTTAGTCAGGAATTATATTGTGGTTAACTGGCTTTAACCATTAAAGTGATTCAGTTTGATGCCCTAAGAAGGGATTTAGTTTTTAAAATACAAGCATTTACCACTTAAAATGTTATTGATAAGAATAAATCATAATAGATCTCGATGTGTAGCACATAGTAGCTCTACCCGGTATCGGAGTTCTCACAGTATATGAAAATATGAAGTATAAATGTTGGTGGGTACTGTAGGCAGTCTAAAATGGTTAATTAATTTTTTTGTACTGTTTCAACCCTCAGTTAGTTAATTGTTTGCCTAAGCATACTGGTTTCATCTTTCAGTTAATCCTAAATTCTCGTTTATTCTAATTAAAAAACACGCGGGTTTCGTGTTTTTTTATTTTTGCGAACTTAAAAGGCTAGAGCAGAATCTGAAGTGATCTTATCAGGAGGAGCTATAAACTCACCACACTTACTAATGTTATCGGGGATTGGTGATGTAGATTATTTACGCTCAATTGGAATAGATGCTTGGCATCATTTACCTGGTGTCGGACAAAATTTACAAGATCATTTAGAATTATACGTACAACAGGCTTGTAAAAAGGTATTTAATGACAACTTAATTAAGTTGTTTATTCAGATGGTGTATATCATTGAAAATAGGCTTATAATAATAATCAAGATTTATTAATAACCATTTCTTTTGATGCTCACAATTTCATGAAAACACAGGTATTCATTTGTGTTCATAACTCACGTAATCCGGTGACTGATATAAACATTTAAGCATATTTGGCTGTCGTGAACTTTTTGTCTGTAATTTATGAAGGAAAATGGTGAAATGTAACAGAAATATTTTATTTGATTTGTAATTAATTAACTTGAATTTTAATAGGTAAAACGAATCGCTCCGAGTAACAGAAGATTGTTATCATGAGTCTTATTTCTTCCTCGTCGGATTTTCAAATTTACCTAATCATTAGGCATTAGCCAGCAGCATAACATACTTCACTATACATGCGAGAAAACCATATCACATTGTGTTGTATGGGAGATAGAAAAAAACCATAAATATGATAGATATTTAGTCATTTCCAAATGTTATTGCAGCCTGTTAGACAATAGCATGTTTAAGTTGTTCTAAAAGTCGTGTCGTGAAAACAGTTTTGCTCTGACAACTTTAATTTTCAAGATATCATAACGTGACAAAGTAATATACAAGGATATAATCAATTCCAAATCCAGAAATCCAAGTAAGACATTTTCACTGTTATACCAACGTTGCTTTCTCTCATCCCTCAGAGATTTCTGAAATAGTCCAGATGGAAGGGAGCTTACCCTAATTGGCACACAGTCAGGAAAGTTTAACCTAGTTGGTTGGGCTAACCATTCGTTTGTGAAGTATAAATTAATAAAGTATACTGGGGTTTTGAAGGATTGACTTTTCTTATTCTTTTATCACTTACAACCGAGTACATTTTTCACACGTATATTCAAATGATGTTTCATATTCATTCAAATATTTTTATTATTCTATTGAATATTTGTACCAGTTTTTGTATAAACTTTTTCCCTGTACCTTATGCGTCATTTAAGATGTAGCTTGAATATCAGAATAATTGTATACTTTATTTTGTAATGAATGGCAAATTGGTATTGGATTTCTTATGAGATTAGTAAACGAATGCATTTTGTAGGTATTTAGAGAAAGTGAAATATGGAAACTCTAGAATTAAGGGTTTATTGTTCATTACCGATGCATAATGAAAACTGCATACTGGTTCGCTATTGACGTCAAAACGTGTTGTGTTCTGCCGTAAAGAAAATAATTTAAAACTAATTAGGAAAATATGGTATTTCTTTGTTTACATTTGGATAGCGTAGTAAATAAACAACTTTTCACAAAACAAGCTCTGAATTTCTCGTTAACAGTTTCTATTTTTTTGCGCAGCCAATAACGCTTTACAAAGCTCAATGGAAATATCCACATATTATGATTGGGATCGGTTTGAAATGGATATTATTCCGTCGGGGCTGGGCGGCGACAACTCATTTAGAAAGTGGTGGTTTTATAAGAACAGATGCAAGTATTCCTCACCCTAACATTCAGTTTCATTTTCTCCCATCAACAATACATGATCATGGACGTAAAATGGGTGATCAGCATGCATTTCAGGTAAGGATCTCATGCTCCTATTTTGATCTCTTAGCCGATAGCTGTCTTATGAACAGGATTAAAATAAAAAGTTCCGATAAGTAATGCATATGACATCATTTTAAATGAATTGAAAAAGTAAGGCTTGGTCACAAAACTGAGCGATTATTGGTATATATCTAAATTAAATCGAAGCTAGTATAACATATGGGAGGAATGATATGTTGTAGTGCCGCGATTCGTTAACCGTTTACTTCGATAACCGTTATAATCCTCAACTTAACGGTGCGTAAAATCAGAAGACGAAGGATAGCAGCAACTACAGTTTATTGTCGAATAACTCAGGTCAAAAAGCTAACAACACCTGAGCGAATAATGACGATCGAGTGAACAGGCGAATAAGCGAAGGAAGCGAACGAGGCGGAAATGACATGCAGTGTAGATGGCTGGGAAGCCAACTCGCTATGAGCAAGTATTACTCAATATTTATAATCAGACAAAAATGAATGACAGACATATGATGAATAAGATACGAAGGGTACACATATACGCTCGTATAAAAATATAGTCAAGGTTAATAAGCGAATAATTAACAAGATCAAAATATGACTCATAATGTATGGGTGAATTAGCTTGGCCAGTAGCTAGAATAAAGTATATGGGCTTAACATAACAACCGATACTACAATGTACTAAATTTTTAGATTGCTCCTGATATTTTACGGTTCCGATGCGATGTATTTGAGAAGAATCTTGTCGTCTGTTATACTTAGTCTATTGAACAATGGTCTTTCCTTGATTTATTTGATTTTAGTGGTTGATAAACTTCGTTTATTTCAGTAAGAATTTTTTAGATCCTCAGGCCTTTTGTGATAGAATTATGTAAGGGAAAAAGTATATTTGGGATTTTGCATCGATTCAAAGACGAACCTTGATGAACGTGAACGTTGAACGGTTGTTCTCTGTTGATATTTTTCATAATTTTATACAAAGTTAATTAAAGAGTTAGTTCAATCTCAGATCTTGTCACAATTTTAAGCCAGTATAAGCTATTTCATTTTCAACATGAAGTGGCCATCATCATAACAGGTATTGTCAAACAATATCACTATTTTGTACTCATAAGTGTTTAGCTCTGAGATAGCCTTTCACTGAGATGTAGGTAAAAATCAATAAAATATTAACTGGAAGATCAGTTATTTCTCATGATGTTCCAATCCAACACCTTCATGGGCGATTTGGTTGAAAGTTATAAATCTTTGATAGAGTTATGTATAAGCATTTGCCACTATTTTTTAGAAGTTTCTGTCTGTTTTGAGTGTTCATTATTTTTTTGGGAGTAAATGCCCATTTGAACAGTGAATTTACCAGAATAACGTTTGATTGTAATTTTATTTATTATGCAAAGGATTTAAATTTTAGTCGTTTAAAATAAACGCATCAAATAGGATGAAGATAATATATTTCTAACTACGTTCCAAAAAGCACCGACTTCAGAGGATTCACAGGTTGATCAATAGTCAATTATTATGAAAGTGAGCATGACAATAAGAAAAAAATAGGCAGTCAAAAGAATTAAGGTGACTCCATGTACAGTTGGGAAGGTATTGTTGTTCTAGAAATGTACGGTTACTCATAAAAATAAAAAAATATAAATTTGATTTCTTTTAGCTAAATTGTGTACATGTAAATGGAAAACTATACATGGATCAATGCGATCCATTAAAAATGTACTGTTCCCTATATATTAACAGGCCATCTTTAGGACTACTTTAAAAGTAATAAATCTAATCTTTGTATTGTCATGTTCCACCTTTTGATAGAAATCGACACAAGCATCTTACGTACAGTTAGTTCAGAGTAAAAGCTTCACGTTAGTAATAACCAGTGTTTAAGTGTGACTAGAATATAATTACAGAAACAGAGAAGAAGAAGAAAAAAAACTAGATTGGTCATTGTCAGTCTCTTCAAACCTATATAATCCTTGGGGTTTTCTAGGTGACCTTACAAGATTACTGAAATAGTGTGGTGAAATATCCATCTTGTTTGCCGTTTTTAAGAAAATACCATACGTTCATTCTGTTTTTAGTGGTCAAGTATACAGATTGTGAGAAAATAAATAGTAATAAAGTCAGGGTATATTTGTCTATTAAACTCTACTAAACAATTTCTGAAAATTGTGTTAATTAAATGGTGATATTACTCAACAACGTAATAATAATCTCTGTTTGGAGTTTTTAGTTATTGTCGTTTGAAATTCATTACTGTAATACGAGTTCATTCATTTTTCATTTGTTAGCCTTGAACAACGTATCATCCTCCAACTTTCACTTGTTGTGTCATATCACATAGTTCAGCCTTTGATTCTGTTATTTCCTCTTGGTCTTAGTAATCCATTATTGTGGTTTTTGAAAGTTTGTGTCTATCAATTGACCTTTCTCGAGCTTTCTTGTTGTTTAGCATTCAGACACAGTGACATCTGTGGTTCATTCACTTTTATTTTAGATTCAACTAAGTCTATACTTTTACATTTATTGCTTCCTTTTTCTAATGATGTATTCTGGTTATGCTTAGTCACATAATGTATTTGATAGCTTCATTTTGCTTGCTGTATTCGTGGTAGATAGTTTATACTAAATAAAATAATGAGCTTACTTCATTTCCGTCGTAAATTAGGTTTTCAGTTAGATTAAAAGTGGGTAGAACAAATGATGTTAAACAACCAAAATAATAACTTGACTTGATACTGTACATAACTGTCCGGTTTGAAAACTAAAGCATACTTTATAAAACCTAACTTTAAAGTTGATAAACAGAAATGAATAATAAACTAAAAGTAAATATAAAATTTTAAAATATAATTGAGTAGTTTACACATTTCTGTAACTGGAACTTTATCAAACAAATTAATGTAGTATTTCTGATCAACATTGATAACATTATGTAGGTGCATGTTGGACCAATGAGGTCAAGAAGTCGTGGCCAAATTTTACTGTCACCCGCAAGTCTAGGTTTTGCTCCAAAGATAGACCCAAATTACTTAGCCTGTGAAACTGATCGAGCTGAAATGAGAGCGGCCATTCGTTTGTCACGCGAAATATTTGCTCAGCCTGCATTAGCGAAAGAATTTGCAGGCAAAGAACTAGCTCCAGGTGAGGATAAAATATCAGACTCGCAACTGGATGAATTTGTACGTTCTTTTGGTGATAGCGCATACCATCCTTCTTGCACTTGCCGTATGGGTAAAAATCCTGATGGTCGTAAAGCCGGAAGTGATGATGAGATACATAGTGGTTATTTGGGTAATGGAAGAATAGGAGCAGCAGTTACGCAGTCAGACTGTAAAGTATGGGGTATCGACAATCTTCGTATTGTTGATGCAAGTATAATGCCATCAATTGTTTCAGGTAATTTAAATGCACCTGTCATTATGATGGCTGAAAAAGCTGCAGACATTATTGTCAGTTCTCGAGATGGAGTGTCAGTTGTTTTGCCAGCCGATTTAAATCTCTCTTACTGGAAACCACAACATCCTGATAAACAACGTGATGGTATTCCACTTGTATCTCATCATTTGATTTAACTAAGGTGAAGACAAAAAAAATTGAGTAAATCTATTCAGTATATTAACTCCCTAGTTTTGGGCATACTTTATCACACTCCCAAAATAGTTTCTTTCAAATAAATGCCTTACTTGTATTTCTTTCTTTCTATTTTGTCAAAGACTTCTAAAACTCTTGATATCAGTACTTTTTAAAATTACATTGGCATATTGAAAGTGCTTATTATAAAATTACAAGAAATTCTATTGAATTAGATTTTTCCAAATCTCCGTGCTTTTTTTAATACTTTTCTTGTCTTGTTTGCTTAAATTAATAACAGTTTTTATGATTATTTCAATTTCATACAGTAAAATGGTAATAAATAAAGTGATGATTTAATTAAGTATTTTATTTTCCACGAATAAAACTCTAACTTGAAACTTCCAGATTTGCCATAAAGAGATTTGCATGAAAAACCTTTTCTTACATTAGTACTCATAACATTGCCCCCAAATGCCCTGATACGGCCGAGAGTGGGGAGGGTACGCTCTCCCTCTCCAAATGCTATCCCATGGCCACGCGTATATAGCCTCTGCCACGGAAGTCCTACTCACTGCCTTCTCGTTGCATTACTGTCGTTTACGAAATTGAGAGGACGAAAAGCGAAAGCCTGGAGCTTTAACCGGGTTGGTGGACACGGTAAGTCCACCTGGGGAAGTTGGAAAACCCTGATTCCAAACCGATGGTGCACACGGGCTTCATTATCCTGAGGGAACAAATGGCATATGAATCAATTGTTGGTCACCGGCTACTATGAGACTGCATCTCCTTACGATGCTCCACTGCCTTGTGGATCGGATCTTTAGGTCAAAGGCTCGAGGTGTAGCTCCCTAAGAAAACCATCTGCTTCAGTTTGGGCACCTGGGCAGTATCAAAGCCCTCACTCAAATTAAATGAGATTTGTGAGGCGCATATGTATCTGGTGCCCCTTTGTACCAATATTTATGTGTTTAAATAAATAAATAAATACTCATAACATTAATAGGTTTACGTCAATAATCAAATCGAGTTTTGGCAAATATCTACGCATCTTATGAAGCTAAGTGAATGGATATATTAATCATTACTACAGAATTTAGTACTTACTGAAGATGAATCAAATAGAAGCACTAACCTAATGGCACCTAACGATATAAAGTGATGGATGATATTTTTTTAATACCAAAAGTATCAATATTTCTTCAATATACTTTGACATCAGTCTTAATTCTAATCCTTCTTTTGAAATGTAATTCAAGATCGCCTAAATTAAGTGAGCTCTGATGAGAATTGTTTTCATGTTCCAATAGAAATTATGTTATGATTGATAGTAAAGTACATCAAGGTTTGATTATTGTATAGGAGGAAACCGGTTTCTAGCTAGAAGCTCCGAAAGATTAACACATACTTTCTCTAAACAATTAGTTTTAGATCACTTCCTCCTAGATATTTACTGTCACCAGACAGGTTTTATCAGCATAAATTGGATATTGAATTTTCATAGATATTCCTAGTCCAGCACTGTGTCAGAAATAAATTACTTTTAACCATTACCATTCGGGAGAATATATCATAAACTGAAATATATGTTCAGTGTATGACAATGTTTAGTGAATAATCATCAAACTTTCCTTACGATTCCGTCTCAGGTAGGATAGGCACTACTGAAATCCATGAATAATGGCATTTCTTGTTATTGTGTTAAACAGAAGTTGCCTGACCAATAGTATAACTAATAAGTACTAGGTATATGTAGTCAAAATTGAGAACATATTTCAATAACCCCTACTATCTTCAATAATATTTTTTAAAAGTAAAGTATGACTTGGCCAGTCTTCTACAACTAATATTATGCTAATTTATCCAGATAATCATACTTTTAAGGAACAAGAAAAGGCTTTCATTTGTGTTTTCATCCTAAGATTACGGTGGGATAGGTATTTTTATAATGTAACCAAGATTTACTTATAATTTCTGTCATGAAGATTAGTTATTATAATATTACATTACCAGTATAAATTGTTACTTCATTGAAATCAGTCCGCCTCAAGAAGTCAAGTCTATTGGACAGTTTCGGAAGAAATCAAAAAGCTGAACAGTAACAATGATCACCACTTGACAACTAACACAAGATTAATTTGAAGAACCTAGTCAAACACTAGTGGTTTACTTTCAATGGTAACAATGTGACGTTTGCCATTTTAAAACGAACATGATGTTGTTGAGCAGCGTTTTTGTGTACCTATGTTTTTCAAGTCTTACTTATGAATGAAAGCTCTGAGATTTCTAGGTTTATAACTGATATAGTATGTATTCAGTTAATAACTCTAGACTTTAAAATTTTTTTTGTCTCTGAATATGAATTTCACTTATCACAAGCTCAAGGTTAGCGACTGCTCTGAAAAATTCTCAGTCGAAACCGTGTATGAACCATATCTTTTCAAATAATGCACTTTTAGATTTCATTATGAACTTTTCTTAACACTAACCTGACCACTCCTGTAAATCGGCGTCCATACTGTAATTTCTCTCAACTTAAAGATTATCTATACTGCTGAAGAGAAACCAAATGTGCTACATAATACCCTGACGAAAAACAGATAACCTGCAGTGCTTATAAACTAGTAATTCTTCATAAAAATCATGAGAAGACACATTAGATCTCTAAATCATAACTAGAGATTTATACGCCTACAATTTAGGGGAAAAGACCTAACATAACGGTGTTTCAGAGATCATTCAAAATAGCTCTAAGAACGTTTGGTTTAGGAACGCTAAAATTAGTGTTTATCATGCATTTGATGGCGAAACAGAGTGAAAATGGAGTTGCTATACTGGTTTATTTTATTTATAAACTCAACATCTCCTGTAGATCGATTTGACAGATCTTGTAAGAATTAGCATTTCCTTTAAAAATAGATGTTAAGAGAAGAAATATTTCCCAATTGGTTTGACGTCATGGCTCTAGATTAATATATAGGTTTTGTAATTAAGTGTGAAATAAGTAACAAATAAATGATGGTGAATTAATTAGTTAGTAACTCAACGGATTCAAAATTAAAAATAAAACGAAATTATGTAATTGGTTAATTACTGGAACTATTTACGTAAGAATATAAATAGGAAATGTTTAAGATTAAAATTAAGCAGTTGGATATATCTGTTTCGTGCTCTTTAAAAAACATAATACAAAGAAAACGAGTCAAATTAGTGAAACGAATTTCTCAAGAACAAGACTAGAATTTGAAATTCAAAAAACAGAATAATTTAAGGAGAGTAGGCGTATTTATTTAGAACGGCTGGATTAATAGTGAGGCTGAACAAATACCTGTTCATAATGATTAAGTTTATTTATATGTATTCTTATAGCTTCTGTTGAACGTAAAAGACGAATTCTGGAAGCATAGTGGGAGCTTTTAGAGATTTTGTAGATGGCCTTAGAAGTTAACTTAGTGTCAATCAGGTGACACTGCCGACTAGATGAGTCAGAATAACACTCCTCATAGTTTTCTTTCGTTCTCTGATTAACTATGAGGGGTGATGCTCAAAAATTTGATGCTGTATTTACTTGGTTGCACGCTCAATATAACTGGCTCCACAGAAGCAGTTGATCTGGTAAATGTACTTAAAGCCAGAGTGATCAGTCAATTTATCCTTGTACCTTAAACTCAGTATTAGCTGGCTGAAGAAAGAAAGACATAACCTTACTTCACTGAGTTGTCATTTTTAGGTGGTTTTTATACGTCGTATCACATCTTTACTGGTTATAGCGTCTTCTAACTGAAACTTCAAATATATAAGTATTTTTGGGGATGTTGTTGACCATAATTTGGACGCTTTTTTACGTATATACCTTTAGTTAGGAATTTTTACTCATACAATTCTTTACTCAGTAGATAATTTAAAAGTTTTAGGTTTCTTCTTGAATGAATCATCAAAGTAAATAGTTTTCGCCCTGTGAGCCAAACATTCTATTAAATTTCGCTAATAATGAATTGGTAAAGAAGAGCTCATGATATTTTTTAGTATCTTAATGAGAATATTTAATACATTAACAAACAAAAACTTCAGCAAGGCAGAGACTCCCACTACTACTTGACTTAGAAACGGAGTCAAGTACATAAGATATGTCTGGTAGCTTGGTATATGTTACTAATGTCGACAGAAATAAATAGTATGCAGCACCGATCAGAAGAGGAAAATCTGGCAGCAGAAGACCAAGAAGATCGAGTTGAAAAGAATATAAAGGAAAATAGAAAGGACTTGTGAACTGGGAGAATCATACAGAATGTGGAAGACAAATGATGGAAGTTTGCAATTAAGGTATTCAGTGTATGGTTCTCATATCTTACCAACAGATTCTGTAATTCTGTATTCAAATACAATCAGACGTTACCACCTAAGTCTCCGTTTACAGTAGTACTATTAGTAAAAGTTATGATAAGGTTATAAATTCATCTAGTTATATTGTGTACAGGAACGAAAGCAGATATCCATACATTCTCCTAGTAATATTCAATGAATATATTATTCTGTGTGGAGATCAGGCAACTTGAGATGATTGATTATATCATGTAAAGAGGTTTTATAACATTTGAGCGCATAACCATCGATTTTGAGTAAATTTGAATAGTTAGTGGCACACTTTGTGATTAAGGCACTTGCCACAGTCAACGTAAAATCTTTTGAGACATATCTCAGTATTTCAATGAAGTCAAGATTATTTTTTGAAAATCATAGATAATTAAATACTCAAAATAAATATACGTTTCAAAGTGAAACAGCTGTTTGACATGAATCACATACTGCAAACATCAGTAGCTTAAAACAAATAGTTGGTTTTGTCTCTAAAATATATGAACCCCCATACATCAACCACCGACATCGCAATATTTAACAACACAATATTTAACATATATACTTGAAGAATAATTCAAAAACAAAGAATATCATCAAGTTATTCAAGTTTTACAGTTATAAAACCTTAAGTATTGTGTTACACTAAATAGTTGCTATGTTCTCGATATTACCATATCACGTGAGACCGATGAACAGAACAAAAACCAGCAACGCAATAACAGGATGAAGTTAAACTATTCCTCTGCGCCCAAGCGCTGCTATTTAGAGGGAGACTACACTTGAGACAAATCTGAGTGATCGCTGAAACCAGTTTAAAAGCAACAGGCATAACATAAAAATTATATTGGTTAAAGAACATAACAAGACCAATCAGAATGTCATATTGGATGAGAATCTAATAATTAATTGACCGGATAAAGGGTCAGGTTTCATAGCTCCAAGCAAAATTAATTACACAAATTAGTTGGATATTCAGTTGAATGATCAATCCAGATTCAAAACTAGGGCAATATAAGGCATCGACAGAAAAGACTGAAATTAAGATGCGTATACTGGAGAGGATATTCAAGTTCCATATCAAAATGTTCAATGAGTATAGAAATTAACGCATTTAGAGCTTCGCATCTTAACTCAATGTAGATCTGGAAGACATGCATTTCTGGTTCAATTATTTTATCATGCCAGTCAATTCACAATTCGAATTATCCCGGTAATTTGCAGGAAATTAATATGGGGCAATATTAGTAAGTATTTCAAGTATATATTAGGATATAGAACTACTAAACTTATTTAAATAAGGCAACCATTTTCTAAGAGGAAGTATTGCATGGTATTAAATCTTGGGTAATTTACCAGTAGATCAATGTGTTTTTTCATAGTTTCAGATCTGATATTTAAACTCTGGAAACTTAGACAAACTTTATTCTGGACATTCAATTTATACGCAAACGTGGAAAGTTCCTTAACATTTTAATTATTGTTTTAAATTTAAATACAGGAGTCAGCATAACTGTTACCAAGACTAATTTTTATGGTAGGAACGAAATTATCTGCTCGTCCATAATCAACAACAATACAGACACGTTTCAATTCCTCATGCGTGTCAAGTTATATGAAACTGTTTTTTTAATTTCACCAATGTCTGTTGCTTAGATGTATACATGTCTTTCCAAACAAGACTGAGTTTTTAAAGTCTCAGTTTTAAGAAACATTTTATGTTCACCTGCACCAATATTTTAGCCGAAGAGATTTTCAAGAATAAATCTAAAATAAAAATGATCTATTCTGATCAATTTGTGTATGATTTATTAAACAAACCTTAGTGATAACTAAAAGTTGACTACTAAAGGTTTCTATGTAAATGGCTGAGTATAATGCCAAAACTACATGCCTTCTAAAATGACTGAGAAAAATTCTCACTATTTTTAGCCCATCAGAAAACAGTGTATATGAACGAATGATTATTAATATAAAATAGAATTTACAAATTATATGATGCATTCAGGTGAATAACGAATTTTTTCCTTGATCGATTACCGGTCTTTTTGTAGTGAATTCGAAAAACATCCAATAAATACAATAATTTACCTGACAATATAATATCCTGATTAGGAAACCTTTATGTGGTTGTAAATAGTGTTAGATAAGCAAACTAATTATTTATCACAATGTGAACTTAAAATAGGAATGCTCTTCTGTTTGAATTACTACTGCAACGAATATAGTTAAAGAATATTACTCTATCTAGTAATTATTCACATTCATTCTCTGCTACTACATCAAATTCATAGTTGAGTGTGTCCTATGACAATCTAAAGTGATTATTATTATTAAGGGCTCCCCATTTAAAATTAGATACAGCATGGTTTATTATTTCTTGCTGGTTAGCGTTCTTTTAGCAGGCATCGATGTATCCATTTATTTTCGGCCAATTGATTTTGAACTTTATTTGATTGTTTGGTTGATATGCTTGCTTTTTAGCAGCATTCTCTGTCTCATGGTTACAGATAATTTTCAGATCTGTGATACTCTGAGTGACAGCAGAACTAGTGAAGAACCGTTTAATAAAAAGTAGATAAAAGCTACAATTTATATAATATAACAATGACATCAACGAGCTACTGATCAAACTGGCCAATTTTCCGGAGCAGACAGATAGGTCCTGGGTTCGAATCCCACAGGACGGGATCGTGGATGCGATCTTCTGAGGAGTCTTACACTAGGACGAAACAGCTGTCAGTGCTTCCAGGTTTTCCATGATGGTCTAGCTTCAATTGACTCATGAACTCAACTATTAGAAGTCATTAATTCAAATGTTGAAATGAAGTCAACAGAACTTTTACGTAAAGGGAAATACTATTTAGTCTGGTTGATCCAAAAGATTTTGGATTTTGCTCATATTAAGCTACTTATAATCCATATTTCTATGAATTTCGTAAACAGTGAATTTCCGTAAAAGTTTCACTTTGCTTTGATTATCCTACTTTTAAAACTCATTATGAGTGGATATCCCTTACGCTGGGATATCTAACTGCATTATCGGATTGATAATTTTTAGCTTCAAGACAACTTAGTCTTGGTTCTGCCTTACCTTAAAACTAAAATGATAAACTAAAAATACCTTTCAAAGTATTTTTTAACTAACGTAAAATGAATTTTTAAATAAAAGAATAGATAAATAGTCCTTCGTGAACAATACCTATGTTACACAAACATTTTTTGGGCAAAATGCATTTATAAATGTCATTTAATACGTCACTATAGCCTCCGCAAGAATACATAATAAAGTAGGATGGAATTGTAGGGGAATGATTCTGATTTTAGCCTTTCATAATGAAGTAGTATTTACCCCATTATATATGTTTAATGTAATTTTCCTCAATTAAAGAAATACTGTATAAAAAGACTCAATACATTTAGTGAATAACAAGGAAATGAGTATTAAACAACGAAAAGTATTTAGCTGTTCAAATGATTGCTGGACGATAGGTCTATAATTTACGGATTTTGGGGGACATTAAAGATCAGCACAATATAGACTTAGTTGAAGAATCAATAAGTGAGTAAGGAATAGTAGCCACAAGCGGACAGCTAAGATATATTTGACAACTATCAACATTCCATGTTCCGCCCAAGTAGATTTCAGATAAACGTGTTTTGTAAATTTCTAAATGAAAATAAAATGCGTAATGTACTTGTAGTGCTATGTCAAGCCCACATTGCTTATTCTAGCTTCTGGACAGGTCAATCTATCCATTCTTCTTGAGTCACATTTTGGCCTTGCTAATTATTCACTTATCGATCTCGACTGTTTTTATATGAGCGTATGTGTGTGTGCATTTCTTATCCTATTCATCATATATCTGTAACTTATTTTTGTGTGACTATAAATATTGATTAGCACTTGGTGAAATCGAGTTGGCTCACATGCCTCCTCCAGTGCACGTCACTTTACTTCGCTCTCTTCTCTTTGTTTCTACTCTCTGATTGCCTGTTCAAATCACTGAGTGCATGGAATATACATGTCGCTAATCCTCGTATATAACTATCGACTTAAATCGCGTTGGTGAATAATGGAATTAAATAAGTCAAATGCGACAATGGATTTTGAATATACATATTCCATGCACTCAGTGATTTGAACAGGCAATCAGAGAGTAGAAACAAAGAGAAGAGAGCGAAGTAAAGTGACGTGCACTGGAGGAGGCATGTGAGCCAACTCGATTTCACCAAGTGCTAATCAATATTTATAGTCACACAAAAATAAGTTACAGATATATGATGAATAGGATAAGAAATGCACACACACATACGCTCATATAAAAACAGTCGAGATCGATAAGTGAATAATTAGCAAGGCCAAAATGTGACTCAAGAAGAATGGATAGATTGACCTGTCCAGAAGCTAGAATAAGCAATGTGGGCTTGATATAGTACTACATACTCTTACTTGCACTGATAAGTATACGGATATTCTTGCAAAAGAGATATGTGTCTACAAGGCGATACTGAGAGACTTCGATTTCAGTTAAAGTGTTGAACTAGTCGTCGCTCTACTTTTTAATCATTAGCATGGTTGGTGTCTTAGAAGAAATGTTCATCAGCTTTTTTAAATTTAGCTTTAGACCTCAGTCAGCTAACGGTGATCAATTAACAATTTTTCCAGTTTGCGTTATATTTCAAAAAAATAATAAATAAATTGATGTGATACAACATTGTTTATCCTGTATATCGAAACAACACATCAATAAAAGAAGCGGAAATCTATGTCATTCAGGATTTGTTCATTAAAACCTGTTTTTTGTTTGCTTTAGCAGCTTAGGAGATTATTTTTTCCCAATGTACCTCATTATCATATGCTATAGACCCATTTATATCATAATAGTAAATCATATAGTTAAAGTGCTTGCTTTAAGGACGTGTTAATAAATTCTGTGAATTCTGATGCTTCAGCTAAATCCTAAAAAGCTTATGAATGGAAAGTTATTTAAGTTTTCCTATTTGTCATCCGAAGCTGTTTCAGCTATTATTTGAATTTGCTTACGTGGTAACGATACTCTATTGAATGGAATTTTAAGAATTGCAACTCTTTCCAATGTTTTGATATTCTGAGCGTATCTTGAAATCATCGAGAAGTGGGAACGGTTTGATTGTATAGATAGCTTAACAACACTTTTAATGTATCTCATGAATGATCAGGTTGAGAACTCCCAGTGTGCTTGTTAGATTTCATCATACAATGAACATGTCAGCTAAAACTCACCAATAATATTGTATAACCTACTCGATTGAATATGATAACGAAGATCATGATATTCCGCACGATTTTTTAGAAGTAATGCAACCTATGGAATGCCTGCAAATTCTGAATTCGACCTCTGCAAGAATCATATATGTGTGATGATAAACAATTAGATATTGAAACGAAGCAGCTATCCAGTACTTTTTGGTTTTTGTTAGTTTTCTAACCGGTGCTGCCCCATGATGAAAACCTTCTTCAAAACAAACATTTCTGTCTTATTAGAAACTAAATCCCTCATGTTTACTTTCTGAGTCACATATTTAGACATCATTTTACAAACAGAGATATTGAAATGACAACCCAAAGACAACATAATATTGATCAAAAGTTGAATTCTTAATTTACCAGAGTCGGCTGATGTAAGCATATATTTAGATGTTAACTGAGCAAATCGTAAGATTTGTACTGATTTTGTAAACGAAATTTACATTAAATTTTGAACATACGTTTTTAATATTCATTTAGTATTGTTTGTTTAAATCTTCCCATCGATATGTTAGAACTGCAACTGGTCAGTCTTTAATTGGCATATTTACATACTGTGCGTATTGCCTCGATATAGCCTCAATTCACAAGCATTGAAAGCAAAGATAGATGTGTGGTGGTCGATATTCGGTACTATCCCTAAGCTTCGTATATTGTTCGTCTTGATAACCGTTACTCGACAACGTCCTAACGATGTATAAATCAGAAGACGAATACGAAGGGTTGATCGCGTTTATTACTGAACCACACACAGTTATCCAATATTACAGACACGTCAAGCAAACATGAAAGGACAGTGCCGTAGAGCAGGCGAGTGAGTGTGAGAGCCGAATGAATGAGTAAGCGTGTACAGTACGGTGTAGCGTAATGCAGAGCAGAGAGCAAACAGGGCAGTAAACAGGATTAAGATGTACATATATATATAAGTGGGAAAGCATGAATCATCGGATCAAATAAGCGAATAATAATAATGCTAGCGGAATGAATACATGCGTAGGCAGTAAGCAATGTTCAAGAGTATATAATAAAAGTACAATGGTATAGATAGGTTGTTATTGTATGAATGACTGTCCATTAAATAAGTTAACAAAAGGGCTTAGCTGAATTAGATGTAACCAAACTCAATTGTATCTGAGTTGCTATAATAGCTCCCCCCAGCAAACATGGATACAAAATAGTATCTGTGTTTGCGAATAAAAAAAAATGTTAAACTTAACAGGACAGTAAATATCAAAATTTATGAAATTAAGATGTATGATAGAACTATCGTGTGAGCTACTACAAGTACGTGTAAGTTTGAGTTCGTATATGTGCGTGAGGCCAGATAAAATAACAGATCAAAATGTGTTAGTGTTTTTAGAGGTTTATATACATTTACATTGGAATATGTAAAATTTGTTGACTATAATAATAGATAAATTAAAGCTTTCGATGTGCACATACAAAACGAAGAGGAAAAAAATCTACATCTGAAGATGCGAAATAAATTATTAGTTCAAAATCGTGGCTATGTATCGTTGAGACCATCTTACTCTTCGACCATATCTTGTCGTTACTGGTTTCTCTTCGTTTTTGTTCGTCGATGTCGTTGATGATTGAGACTCACGTTTCGGTGACTCGACGATTTTCGAATGATCTGTATGTACTGGCTGACCGTCAACTTCGATAAAAGCTGGTTTGACTCGGTCTATGCTAATTACATCCGTTTTTCCGGCTTTATCTACTGTAATAGTTTTATCATTTCTTCTAATAACTTTAAATGGACCATCGTAAGCTGGTTGTAAGGGACGCTGCACATTATCCCTTCTGATAAACACATGGGTACTGTCGCTCAGTTGTTTTGGTATGTACACACGTTGTTGATGTTGCCTTGGAAGTGTTACTCTTAGGTTACCCATATGCTGCTTTAGACGTTGTACATAGTTGGCTAAATCAGTTGGAACACTTTTACTTGAGGTGAAAAACTCTCCTGGAAGACGTAAAGTGGTTCCATAAACCAACTCTGCTGGGCAACATCCTATATCTTGTTTAATTGTTGATCTTAAACCTAACGTGACTAATAGGAGCTTGCTGGCCCAACCATTATTGCTAATAACAGATGTAAGAGAGGCTTTGAGTCGCCGATGTAATCTTTCTACCATACCATTCGCCATCGGATGGTAGGATGTTGTCCGAATACGCTTGATTCCTAGGAGTTCAGTGAGTTGTTGAAAGGGGTGGCTCTCAAATTGGGCTCCTCGACCGGTTGTAATATTTGCAGGCACACCATAATGAGAGATCCAATGCTCTACTAAGGTTTTGGCTATAGTTTCGGCCGAAATGTCTTTTATGGGTACTGCTACAGGCCATCGCGTAAATCTATCAATGCAGGTAAAAATATAACTAAAGCCGTTTGAAATCGGCAGCGGTCCTACAATGTCAATATGTATATGCTCAAATCTGCTATCCGGATGACGAAAAGGACCTATTGCGGAACTGGTGTGACGATGTACTTTAACTTTTTGGCATTTTATGCAAGTTTGCGTCCAATTGCGAACATCCCGGTTCATACTTGGCCATACAAAACGTTCGCTGATTAATTTGATTGTGGCCTTTATCCCAGGATGTGATATGTTATGCATAGTGTCGAAAACCTTTCGTCTTAGAGGCTTCGGAATAAATGGTCTTGGTCGGCCCGTAGAAATAACGCACATAATACTCACGTTTTCGATTGAAGTTTCTTTTAGTACCAGAGAGGTATTGTCAGACTTCAGTCTGTTTAACTCGACATCTATGTTTTGTAATGCTGCTAATTCGTGATAATCGATTTTGGATTGGGCGAGAGTGTTTATCGTCGTTCTAGATAGTGCGTCAGCTACTTCGTTTTCTTGGCCTTTAATATATCGTATATCAGAAGTGAACTGAGAAATAAACTCTAACTGTCTGATCTCCCTCGGAGAGTAATTATCTTGCTTTGCGCTTAGTGCGTTCGTGAGTGGTTTATGGTCCGTGTAAACAGTAAAATTTATGCCTTCTACCATATGTCGAAAATGTTTTATTGCCAAGTAAATTGCTAGTGATTCTCTTCCGAAAGTACTATATCTCGTTTGAGTAGGATTCAGTCTCTTTGAGAAGAATGAAAGCGGTTCCCATGTGCCATTTACAAACTGTTGTAAAACAGCTCCTACCGCCACATTCGATGCATCTGTCATGATAGCTAATGGTGTTTCGCTCTTTCTTCTAGCTAGTGTCGTCTTTTTGTTGAGTGCCTTCTTGGCGTTCTCAAAGGCCTGTATTGCCTCTGCTGATAATTGGAATGTCCGGGAGTGTCCCCGTAACGCATCGGTCAGTGGTTGAAGTATTGCCGCACAATTCGGAATAAAACGTCTGTAATAATTTATTAGTCCCAGAAATCGTCGTAATTTCTTCCGTGTATCGGGCAACGGATAGTCTCTGATGGTATCGATTTCTGTAGAGATCGGTGTGATACCTTGAGAAGTTACCATGTGTCCAAGGAACTGTAAGGATCCTTTTCCAAACTCACACTTCTCAATGTTTATGGAAATACCATGATCTCTTAGTCGCGCGAATAATTGCCGTAGTTGTTGTATGTGCTCGTCCATAGTGGAGCTGGCTACTAGTAAATCGTCTATGTATGCGTATACTCCAGGTAAGCCTCTGATGACCTGGTCAATAAATAGTTGAAATGTTTGTGCTGCATTAGTCAGTCCGAAAGGCATGCGTAAGAATTCATATAGCCCAAAAGGGGTCGTTACCGCTGTTTTTGATATGTCCTGCGGAGCGACCGGGATGTGATAATACGCTCTAAGTCAATCTTCGAGAATACTGTAGCACCTTCTATACTGTAGGTAAAATCATGGATGTGTGGTATAGGGTATCTATCGGCCATTGTTTGCTTATTAAGTGCTCGATAGTCCCCACATGGTCTTAATTCTCCGTTCTTTTTCGGAGCCATGTGCAATGGGGATGCCCACGGGCTGTTCGAAGGCCTTATTATGCCTAGCCTCATTAACTTGTCGAATTCATGCTTTGCTATTGCTAGCCTTTTTGGGTCTAATCTTCTTGGCCTTGCATTAACCGGCGGCCCGTTGGTTACAATATGGTGTTGGATAGTATGCTTGAGATCTGTTTTATTGTACGTTACTTTTAAAATCTCTGGAAACTCGTTTAACAATAATTTGCGTGGGTCGTTGCGGCTCTTATCTACTACTAGGTTCATAGAAACAGATTCTGTAAGTATTCCCGTGATCGAAGTAGTATGGGTACCGTTTATGAGTCGGTGGCGCCGTGAGTCTACAAGTAAATCGAAATTGCATAAGAAATCGATGCCTATTATAGGTACCGATACGTCTGCTATGACAAAATCCCAGCGGTATGTCGCGCCTCGTCCGAAATTTAAGGACAACATTCGTTTGCCATATGTTTTGATATCTGATTTATTCGCCGCTTTTAGAACTAATGACGTGTTAAGGTTTCTTTTGTCGTCACATACTGGGGGTACTACGCTAATTTCAGCTCCCGTGTCCACCAAGAATTGAGTGCCTGTCATTCGGTCTTGTATATAAAATAGGCGGCTGTTTGAGGGCTTTATGTTTGCTGCAGGCGTTGCCATGAACAACCGAGGGTACCGCTTACTTGCCGTGCTAAATCTACAAGGTTGTAAGCATTTTCTTGCTCTGTAACCATACATTTGATGATACCAACATATCAGCGGAGTTGCGCGTCTTCTGGAAGCTGATCGGCTTCTCCCGCGCGTGCCATCTCGTGATAATTTTCGTGGTCTCTCGCTCTGGGTCAACTCTGTGAGCTTGCGGCATAAAACATCTATCTCCTTCTGCAGAGTACTGATTCTATCGTCTACTGTCACGCTGTGTGATTGAGGGCTTGCTTGTTCTGCTCTTTCGTATATTCTATCAGCTATTTTCGCTATGTTGTCTATGTCAGCGTCAGTATCTCCAACAGCTAAGACTTGCTGAATACTGGACGGGAGTCGGCGAAGCCACAGTTGATAAAATAAGTTATTGTCTATTTTTCTATCACCTAGTAGACTTTTCATATGAGTTTTTAACTGTGATGGAGTTCTATCCTCCATTTGTACCTGGTTGAGAAGCTGCTCAACAGCTTGTTGGTCACTTAGTGCGACTGCTTTAATTACTGCCTGCTTTAGTACATCGTATGGCCTTTCAGTATCCGGTTTAGATAACGCCTCTCGTACGCTTTCTGCTACTTCGTCTGGGAGGAGAGTGCTTGTGAGGCCGAATTTATCTCTTTGTAAGTTAATACGACTAGCTAGAAAATAGTTTTCGAGTCTAATGAACCACAGCTGAGGGTCGGTGACCTTAAAAGAGGAGACTGGAAGGTTAAGAGTTCTCACGGACGAAGTTTGCTGTACACTTGACATAGTGTTTTCGGAAGACATACTTACATAAAAAATTTTGAGTAGTACACAAGTATGATGTAAATCTCACAAAGTAGAAAGGACGAACAAAAACAATGATAATAATAAATGGTACAATTTATAAAATGGAACAGACTTACTAAATTGCACCAATATATCAATTGTTTGTGAATGATCGTTATTTAGTATGAATATAATCGTTAAGTCCAATGTTTGTGAGTTAGGATCTAATAAATCCACAATTATGATTATGATACAGATAATAATCCGATTTGAGACGCAGCGCTTTGAATTTTCGGGAGTAGATTATATCGTCGAAAATTGTTTTGTGATCGCTTGGCGAGGCTTCCAATTCTGTAGTGGTCGATATTCGGTACTATCCCTAAGCTTCGTATATTGTTCGTCTTGATAACCGTTACTCGACAACGTCCTAACGATGTATAAATCAGAAGACGAATACGAAGGGTTGATCGCGTTTATTACTGAACCACACACAGTTATCCAATATTACAGACACGTCAAGCAAACATGAAAGGACAGTGCCGTAGAGCAGGCGAGTGAGTGTGAGAGCCGAATGAATGAGTAAGCGTGTACAGTACGGTGTAGCGTAATGCAGAGCAGAGAGCAAACAGGGCAGTAAACAGGATTAAGATGTACATATATATATAAGTGGGAAAGCATGAATCATCGGATCAAATAAGCGAATAATAATAATGCTAGCGGAATGAATACATGCGTAGGCAGTAAGCAATGTTCAAGAGTATATAATAAAAGTACAATGGTATAGATAGGTTGTTATTGTATGAATGACTGTCCATTAAATAAGTTAACAAAAGGGCTTAGCTGAATTAGATGTAACCAAACTCAATTGTATTTGAGTTGCTATAGATGTGCGTACATCCAGCTGACGAGTCCCAAACAGGAAGAAACGCGCGTCCTGAATTCCACTATTAGCCACGATCAATCTTTGTATACGTTTTTAATAGTTTACACTCATATTATCTTTTTTCATCATTTGCACAAATTCTAACGATTCATTTATTTAAGTTGCTTTGCGTATGACATTCGAAGTATAAATAACTGTCAAAGAAGAATAAACAATGATTCCTGGTTAACTTCATACATTTTTCCAGCCGATGGTGAGTTGGCACTATTCCTCTTGATTTATAAACACTAAATTATCTTAAACTTCCTTTGTTTACCATTTCTTTCAAAATCTTCTGAAAGTGTTTGTAATCAGCATTTTCGCGTACTTGGAAAAAAACATTTTTGTGTCTATTTGTTGAATATATATATTGAAAACTTCATGGACGATGGTAAAACGTCGAGAAGTTTTAAGTCTTTAATGATACTGCAAAACTGTGTGTATATCAATCTCTTTTTTAAAAAAAATTTACATTCGTATGGACAGTGTTGTTAGAAAACTACACTGGTTAAGATAAATGAATCAAGTTTGCTGTAAAAAATTGTTGGAAATTCATTCCCTGTTGTGTTCCAATCGATCATTTTGTTTCATACAATAATTCAATTTTAAAATAATACACCTCATGTACTAATTAAACTAAAAGTAAGATTGAATTCACTTAGTATTGTTTGTTTGGATCTTCCCATTGATGTTTAGGCCTGCAACTGGTCAGTCTCTTATTGGCATATGTACATACTGTGCGTATTGCCTCGATATAGCCTTAATTTACAAGCATTATAAACAAAGATTTATTATTTACTGTCTTCTAAACTTATTTTTGTTCAAGTAAGAAGAACCTCGACCTTTATTCTGCCTGAGTATGTTACAGTCACTTGGATAACGTAACAGTTTGTACAACCACATCAAAAGCAACTATGCATTATTTATTTGCCGACGGAACCTGTTTGAATACATGTTATTAAAATGCAGATCAAAAAACTGTATGTCATTGAGAACAATGTAGTTTCATCCCAGAGTATATAGATATATCCATGTTTTTAGATTAAGCATCATTTAATAGTTTCATATTAAAATCTACAAAAATGACTAACGCTCAGTGCCTACAAATCAAATCCATATTTCTCTCTTCTTGTCGAAACGGATTCAATCAATACCTTGAGCAAACTTCATATAACGACACCGAGATCAAAGCCTTTTTATACACTTTTTTTCCTCTAATTTAGCAATATAGCAAAAAGAAATATGTTTCAGTAAGGTTTATTTTGTGAATGGAAAGTTGGTTTTTGTAAGAATTCTTTCGGTCCAATATACAATAAGGTGAATGCGTATATCAATATTTAGAGAACACTTTCAAATTGTGCAGTTACCCAGCTTACATTATATATTTTTCGGGTCGGCTATTTTACAGTTTGCGATTTCACCTAACTCATGTAAACATTTATCTGAAAACATTCCGTCTATTCTATGTGTTATGGGTACCTAATTGATTTGATATAATACATGAGTGATCAAAATGAGTGAAGTAGTAATTTACTTTCAGAACTGGTCCATAAATCTAAATTAAAATGATTACACGAAACTAAACTCCCTAGAAATTATAACCCGGAATATGTTTTCGTAACACTGATTCAAATCTGATAAGGATTTCTGTGACTCGCTAAATATGATAATCTGAGTCTTTTGCCATAGTTATTCAAGCGATACATGTTTTCAGTTGGATCACTTAATATTTCTCGTATAAGCATAAAAAACGCATAGAACTAACTGGAGTTTTCCATTACAAATCTAATGATTGTCCTACAATTAGTTGGGATAAGAAAAGGGATATGGTTATCCAAAAAAAATTTCATTTAAAAAAACTTTGAAAAGTGTACCAAGTCACTTGACGAACGATTAACCTCGTTTTGCTCATATTTCGGTATTTATGTAAATGCATACTTTGATTGAATTAAATGAATAAGTCGTCGAACTTGGTGTGGCATTTAATGACACATTGGATTAGTCGATTTATTAAATTAGATTATGATTAATTGACCTCATAATTAATTTTGTTTATCTAATAAATATACTTCCTAATTTCGTTTAACCATATACGAATCACTTAAGTCTTTTGTGTTAAGGTTATCTATTTTTGTTGGAATTGTAGTAAACTATTTTTTTCAAGACATTTTGTCCACATGAGGAAAGTCCTAAAAACTATTATTATTATTATTATTATTATTATTATTATTATTATTGAAGTGGGAGTATGGGAACTGTGAACTTGAATTCATACAATTATAATAATGTACCGAATCGTAATAATGAGATTAGGAATTGATTATCAGTGTACCACTAAAACAAATGTTTATAAGTTGAAGACTGAATGCACATGAGATGCCAGATTGAGTTTTCCTTTACTCTGTAAGAGACATTCCCTATTAAATATAGTGTAGTGATTAAGAACAGGGGTGGGGACAATCGAATGTATTTAATACGAAAACTACAGACTATCTCGCTATAATCTGACAACCATACAGTAAACAGTTAATTTGCAAAATAACAAACAATTATCTCAATCTTGACTGTTCCTTCTGCAAATATTAGTCCATCTTCTCTGACTTCATTGTTAATGCATTTTCATATCAATCGCCTTCCATTCCGGTTCTTTCCTTATCAATCTTCTAGTGAAACGCATTCTATGCCTGACCATCACCACATACTACGTATGTGGATATAAGTAACTCACACCACAATAGTTTTAATATATCAGAATACGTATGGAATAACCACTAGGAAAGTGGTTATTGCAATTATTACATGGTATAAATTATTGCAGTAGATTTTTTCTTCTGAATATAAACGTTGTGTATTAAAACAAACATACTAGGTTGCAAAAAGTTCAATATAATTTCCTTGAAATCAGTATCTGATATTTTAATGATACCGGTATTCAGTAACTGAAGTTCTAAAACGACCTACATCAATGCACTGAAAGCATTGATAATAATATTATACTAACATTTTTATGATGTAGTAAATACTAAAAGCAAAATACTTCATAAACCGTAATGTTTAAAATCAAGAGTTGAATGCTACCACAATACTGGTTTTAAGTAATACCTATTATATGGCATTTAAACTGTTATTGAATTGCTGGTCACACTCTGTTACTCGTTTGCTTAATTATATCAAATTATTATTGTGCCGAATGTACACAAAGTACTCATACTGTTTTCTACCATTTTCCCTTTCATACACCCTTTTTATAAAATCAAAATATCTTAGTCTACTTATAAGACTGTTTACTTCTACGTAATCATATCCCAAGTAATAATCACGAGTTAGAAAGCTATAGATATAGTGTGGAACTCATACCGCTCCAAAAGAGGTGGAGAGCTGGTGTGTAGATAGATCTCATCAATAAATGAAACATGTTTGCTGCAATATTTTAAAAATAACTTAGTCAATCCAGTACAGATAGCAGTCATGCAATCATGCTGAGTTAGGAATAAATTAAAAGATAGATAGGATTGCTTTGAATATTGATGCATTTTAGTAGGTACACTAGATCAAAGCAGGAATACTATACATGTAACTAGTTTAAAATGTGGAAGAAAAATAATTCTGCAGAATTTTGGAAAGAACTCAATGTTTGCTTATCCTAGGTAATCATATAATTTTCGAATATTGAATTTACTTATCCAAAATGTTTCCAGTCAGTATGAATAAAGTCTCACGTTAGATGTACGAAGTGAACTTTTCCTATTAAACGTTTCACTGAGATAAACTCTAATTAGTTCCAGTTACCGTAGTGAGGAAATCACCCAACTGCACCACAAGGCAAGCCCTCACATGGAGTCCTGAAGGCTAAAATAGAGGAAGACCAAAGAACACATTACGCTGAGAAATTGAGGCAAACATGAGAAGAATGTACAAAAATTGGATAGAACTAGAAAAGAAGGCCCAGGACAGAGTGGGTTGGAGAATGCTGGTCGTCGACTTATGCTCCATTGGGAGTAACAGACGGTAGTAAGTAAGTAACTGTAGTTCACATTCCTTTTAATTTTTTATGACACAGTAGTTATTACAGATTTATCTATAAAAAATTTAAATGCTGAATATGTTTATTATTTAGCCATCAAAATGTAATTGCATATTCAACCACAACCTCGCAAATGCATCATAAAAACGGTCGTTTTTAGTGACTTATAATTCAGGGTGGAATGCGATTACAGTTTGTAATGACCGACTTAAAACCATTGTTCATAAAAGCAAAAAATGAATGAAAATGTTTTGTGAAGATATTTATAAATTGTATTTTACTCTTTTCATATTACTGAAGAATTTTACTTTTTCATAGTACTTCATTAATAATCAAAAATGTTTCTTTGTTGTTTTGTCATTTACAAGCATCATCACAATTTTGACTTAACACATATGGTAGATAACAGTATCACATTCTTGTGTTGCTCGGAGACATTCTAAACTGTTGCATTTGCCTACTATTTGTCACCCATTTTAAAATGTTAATATCCTGTCAAGCACAGTGTAGAATGTAAGTTATGCGCATGGATAAAGGCAACAAATAATTAGTAACAAACACAAGCTTTTAATAAACGTCTTTAGAACGTAAAAGTTTGTGAAATTGTGTAACATTTTATTCGTATGTCACCATTTTTTTTTACATCTTTATGGTTTAATGTGGAATTTATTCTTACTTAAATTTTTAACCATTAATGTACTCCGTTTCCATCACCCATCACCTATTTGATTTAAAAACGTTTGTAAGTCTAATTATCTATTTAGTGATAATGACAAATTTATAAAGTAAAATCTATATATTTGCTCTAAGGTATGACGTCTTACCGTTCAAATTCTGATTAAACCTCTAGATTATTAATGTTGTGTTTTTATTTGGTTGATAGCATATTTATAGATAAAGTCTTAGAAAAACGGATCAGCATTTGTTCAAAAAAGACAGATCGCATTTTTCAGATTTTGTTACGTTCATTGCCTTTACTTACTTATGTCTGTCATTTCGCCTATAGATCTTCTAGGGCTACTGTAGGTCTCAAGTCTATTTAAAGTAGGAGGGTTGAGTATAGGGTTAACAACCTCATCTTGTAGAAAACAATATTGGCTGAAAAACGCTAACTAGAATAAACAAATAAACAAATTTATTGCATCTACACCATTATAATTATTTTATTACATAAATAGCGATAAAATTTAATTAGAAATTAGTTAAAAATGGGCCATTATTATCAACAGGGAGATTGAATAAAAAATAATCAATTATTAAAAACTGTGAATTGAGTAACCGTCAATTATTTTTGATTTAGTACATCCAAAGAGAATTATGTTTTTGATTGAGACCATGAATCGATGAATGTTCGACCACTATTGAAAACCTTGAAGTACTGGACGGCCGTTTCATCCTAGTACTAGACTTCTCAGGTGTGGGCATCCATGATCCTGCACGTGGGATTCTAACCCAGGACCTTTGGTCTCGTGCACTAACGCTTAACTTATAGACCACTGAGCCGGCATCCAACGGTGTTAACGTCTAAGTTCAACCAATCCACCAAATTGAGCGACCATTAGTTGACTTAATCCGTTGGTCATTCAAAACGTTTTCATAATTGGTCAAACACTATATTTGGTAGTTCTATGCTTATAGTGAACTAAACTAGATTATTTCACACTTTCTATGCAGCCATTCAGATCAGTAATTAGAACATGTCTTAACGTTTTTTTCTAAACACATACTATCAAAATATGTATCAGAGATGCTTGGTATTGGTCGAAACTGTTCGAATAAATAGCCGAAAGTTCCCCTTTAATTGCCTAAATAATTAGTGTTTTATGTATATAAGGTACTGTCAAGACAATACGCAGCTCGGTTCTATCACACTTGATTGATATTGGTCATGTAGTAGACAGAAATAAGTCATTTAAAGTTATTTATCTTATTCCTACTAGTTTTCCTTATAGGGTCCGATCTCGTCTCTTACACATAGCAGAATCTATAGAAATTCCAGCCAACAATCCAAGTCATTTTGTTCATAAGAAACGTATAACACTGTTATCTCTCCCTTGGCCTTAGTAAATGATTTTACTTATTACTATTTTCCATATTCTTCGTTTATTTTTCTTCACTTCCTCCCACCATTTTGTTTTTTCCTCAAATATACGTTTCACAGTTCAATTATCTGAACGCTTCTTATTACGTAATCTTATAATTTTCATGAATGTTTTTTCAGTGTCTATATTTTTTTCTAATCATTGACCTATTTCCCATTATGTATAACATTGATTCAAGCCTTTATTATCCTTATCACAACTAGTACACCTGTCATTACACTACCAATCTGTACTTTTCACTTATTATTACTTTTAACTATGTAATCTATTCCACTGTTATCATTGACTCATAAATTGCCTTGATTGGTTTAATAATTTCGTGTATGCATATAAATATTACTGTGTATTAGAATAAAACCTGATGAGGATCTAATGGAAAACAATTTCGTTCGGTTATATACGTCGTTCTAAATCACAATATGGGAATTTTTCAAATCTTGAAGTTACGTGGAGATCCGATTGCATTTAAGGTACTCAATGAGTTCCTAAAGTTTAATGCTTGTCTCACAGAAGCGAAAACATTGTTGGAATTTATTAATGACTGTATACGGACTGATAGGTGTCCTAAAACATATTGAGAGTCTTTACGCCGGAGCAGAATTTATTCTGGTGCTAGAACCCTTAAACAACAGACATTCAACCAAATAGATTCATTAAAAATGCACATAAACAATCTGGAAAGAAATATTTCATAGAAAGAATCTATGGTCGATAACCTACCACCGGAAATAAAATCACAATTTATGGATTATATTAACATGGTAGCGAAAAGTAGATCAGCGAAAATAGAGACAAAACTAATTCAGTCACTGGGACATCATAAACCTGAGAGAAAATTCCCTATGGAACCTGAGGGGTACGTTCATAACTTTTGTATTGTTACGTTAGACATAGTGCAATTAGAGGCTTTATCGCTCGGTCCTAGATTTTGCGACTATGGAAATATAGTAAATGAACTAGATATTTACACAAACAACAGATTTGGTCCCTACTTCACCCGATGGACTTACTAGGTTTAAGACCACGTTTGTGGACATCTTCCAGCAATACAAAAATAGTAAATGTACTGCGAAAACCGAACAGCATCGAGACGCCTTACATATGCTTAGAAAATATAGCACTCTAATCATAAGCAAGCTGGACAAAGAAGGAGGGCTGGTTCTAATCGAGAAAGCCGATTACATCGATAAAAAGAACTCGATTTTGGATGACCCGACTAAATTTCAAAAACTCAACGACGTTAAGGACATAAATATGAAAGCGGAGAAATTACTGACTAATCCAGTTTAGGTATTAAAAATAAAGGAATACTTACTCCAACCATATACGATTCACTAAAACGCACTGGATTGAACACTTCGCGACTATATTGTTTACTCAAAGTTCACAAGACAGGTCTTCCTCTTAGTCCAGTTTTATATATGTATAATTGTCCTTACCATAAAACGGAAAAGTGGCTAGTTCGAATCCTAGATCCCACTAGTCGACGACAGAAGCATGAAAGACGTTTTCGACTTCATTTCGAAAGTTGAACATGTGAACTTAACTGGGAAATGGATGATATCTCTAGATTTTGCTTCCTTGTTCACCAATGTACATTTAACTGAGACTATCAACTTTGTGTGCCAACAGCTACTTAAAAAGCAAATCAATATAGATAAATTGATGATATAGCGACGGGTTCACCTCCAGGTCCTATCCTTGCTGATTTTTTTCTTGCGAAACTATAAAACGGACCTCTCAAAGATGTTATCGATAAGCTTGACTTCTATTGTCGGTACGTTGACAACACTTTCATTATTGTCGATCAGGACATTGGAAAAGAAGAACTACCAGAACTATTTAACAACAAACACCTAGCAATTAAATTTACATGTGAAGGGGAACTAGATAACAAACCAAATTTCCTTGACGTTTCGTTAAACAGAAAAGCAAACGGTTCTATCAGTAAAAGTGTGTATAGGTAAAGTTCTTCATCAAGCCAGTACACAGATTTCTTAGGCTTTGTACACCTTCATTATAAGAGAAACCTAGTCAAATAACTGGCAAATCGAGCTACAAAGATATGCTTGGTCAATACAATTAACAAGGAATTATAGCTCATACATAATATGTTGATTGAAATGGGCTATCCACAAATTTTCCTGAAGAAACATTTGCTTGTAAAAAACAAGAAAATAGCGACAGCAACGGCTAGTAAGAAACCTTTTTCTGAAGCTGCAATTCAATGGAGATGTAGCTGGTGATGTACCACGTGATGGACTGACTAGAGCAGTGAAGAGAACGTTTAATGCAGCCAACCTCTGTCTATCGTACTCGACCCGATCTATGGTAATTTCTTAACAAAAGGATAAGTTACCTGGTCATGGCACTTCTGTGTGTATCTACGAATTCAGCTGCTCCTGTGGAGAGAAATAGAGCAGTTTTGAATTGGGTACGGTGTTTTTCTGGAATCATAAACAACAATATTAGTTCAGTTAACCTTACTTAAAAACAAAACTTATTTTGTGATGACAAACATAATAATTCAATTTTAATTTTCGTAGTGAAAATCTCAGCAACTATTTTGGATCTTAATTGTTAACTGTTGAATTTGGTGAGCTCACAAGTAGACTACTGTTTTCTTATTCTCTCGAAGAAATATCCTCAGTAGATAATTCTGCAGATTACTGTAGTTAAAGTAATAACTTTGATTTTGTAAATCAGAAAGAATGTAACATCTGCGACAATTATAAGATGTTATCATAATAATAACAAGTAAATTCAGCTATTCTAATATTATACCCAAACTTATGGGACTGTCTGTCCGGAGCGACCTGTCCGACGGAACTCTCAGTAACCTAATTGACTTATTCATTGGTAAATAAAAAGGAACGAATCGAGCGAAGAAATTTCTTTTCAATTAGTTTTTCATCATGGCTCTACACTAATATATATATATGATTTACAATAATGAAATAACACTCTTCGGGTAGATACGTTACGTAATAATTATATAATAACATATCGATTATAAACTAACATTAATTATTTGGAAGAGAAGGATTAATACTAATCAAAGTTATTATTTGAAAATCAAGCTGTTGCTACGTTGCATAATATATAAAAAAGGGAAGACAGAACTAACAAAATATTTTGATGAATGGTCAGTAATATAGTAGTTATGTAAGAATCAAGAGACGAATGTAGAGAATAAGTAAAATACAAAAATGGAAGGAATAAAATAATTGTTTACCAAACTTCAGCTACAAACTCCGCTATACCGATGGCCAAGGTAGCGAGAGTGGTTGTACAAACTTCTTTTGGATAGAAAGGTTAAGTTTGTGAATATGGATTGCGATGGCTTCAGCTATGCGCAACAGACGAGCTCATAAACCATGCGGCAAATTTGATGGAATATGGTAGATAACATTAGAAGCTTTATTCAGTTCAACTTGATGACCTATGTCCACCAAGTGAGCGAGAATAGAACTCTTAATCACCTTTACCTGTCTTCCGCTCAACCACGACAGATGGTGTTCTGTTATTCTTCGACGAACTTGCCGAATTGTAGGCCCTATATAACTGATTCCACAGGAGCAGTCGAATTGGTAAATACACATAGATGTGGCGAATTCAGGCAATCTGTCTTTATTAACCGTTCTTATTGTGAGGAGGTTGTAGAAGACGGTATTCAGTCGAGCTGCATTAAATGTTTTCTGTACTGCCTTTCTTAACCTCTGTATCACGATTTCTTCTGTAGCATCATTTAAGAATTGTAACTTTAGGAACAATACCTTCTTCAAAACAGTAGGTACCCTTGTCCTTCTTTTCGTCTCCTTCATGTGTTTGTCGATGAATTTCATTGGGTATCCATTCCTACTAAGCAAGTTGTTTTAATTGTGTTACATCCTAATTAAATTCGTCGTCAGTAAATATTTGAGAGTTCAAGAACTCATTTTGTAATGAAAAGTAAAAACACAAATTCAAACAACAATTTCAGTACATAAACTACACACTATTACTAGATACGAAATAGCCCTAGTAACAGTATTACATATCTTCTTTTATTTTATAGATTAACTATCACATTTATACCCAGTGCTTACAGAATTTTCCTATCAATATTATCTTGAAATGATAATTAGGATTATAAAAATGTCGAAAAGAAATATTTTCGTCAGTTTTACACTTGTCATATTCCATTGCAACCCATTCTAAACATTCATTATGTAATTTGACAGTATAGATATTATTATTATCATATTAAAAGTATCATTACTTTTTTCAAGACTAGGATTGTCTGTCTGTTACAAGGAGATATCTTTTTTGATTGTCTACTTCCAACGATGCATTAAGCATTTGTACATACAATCTTGAACTTGATGCAAAAATATGCAGCGTTAAAAAGTACCTGTAAATCATGAACAAAGTTGTCAAAACGAAAGGATTGTCAAAAAAACAAGCTCCAACTTAAAAAGATGTAATAACTTTTTCAAAAAACGATAATGAAATTCAAATAGTATAATCATTCTGTTGAAAGAACACAAAGCATAAACGTTGCTAAGGTATACTAAAACTTTTTAAACATAGTGAACATGTACGCAGTGATATGATGAATATGTTTCACTTGACATTTAAAAAGAAAATGTCGGCTGTATTAATATTAATTCCATAAATGTCGTATAGTTACCACTTCTTTCCCTATATATTTTCCAATCCTGGAGAGTTTTTTAAACTACTGTTAATTTATCCATAGAAAACATCTTTTAAGTAAAAGAACTAACAAACTTGGCATTCATGGCAATCAGTGATATAAACTTTTCATCTTGTACTGAGTGGATTTCTGAATATATCTTATTTAGAGCTTAAAAAAACACATTTTTGCTTCACCCTTCTTTTTTAAAACGTTCACAGTAACAGACGAGTCTTTTTAAAATTTAAACCGTTTTTGGCTGTAAATGTCACACTTAATTTTAACTCATCATCAATTTCTAATTTACATTTTGCAAAATTTACCACATATTTCGTCCCTCTTTACTGAATGTAATGTACAGAAATGTTGACCGGTAAATTTTCTAACATGAAAAGTGTCAGAATCCATACGTAAATGTCGCTAAAATATTTTTATCAACATTCTGTTCTCTTTGTTGAGACCAAAAAGGATAAGTTTAGAAATATTTTGATGACTTAGGTAAGCAAGAATATCCCATCGTCGACCTGTCTCTCTCTTTACATATATAAAGAAATACGTGTGTTTTTGTGTAATTTCAGAAAGAACCTCTGGTTCGACGTTTCATGTGATATTTAGTGGAAAATTAGACTTGAACTGCTTCCGAAATGCAAATGTTATAGGCTTAATATTTTTGTGTGCAACGTTTCATATATTAATCTGGGCTTCGTATGTATACAACATTTCACTTTTTGAATAATTTAGTGTTTAATTCTATTTCAAAAAATACTTCTCGGTATTGTTGGATACTACAAAATGTGAACATTGTTGTAGCTGTATGGTTTAGTCTTTCGGTCGTAAACTGTATTCGATATCAAATATGCATTTTTCAGTGGAAAAAACAAAAGTCTGTGACTAAAAAGAAAATATCTTATTTGCTTTTTTTTATCATTATCAAGGTATTTTGTATTCATAATTGCTCACCAACTTCTATTGGTAGGCAACCACCAACAAACTACAACGTTTGACTTTAACAGCCAAAAAATATGGTTACAAATTGAATTTTATGACCACATTTTCAAATTCTTGACCGTTAAGAAATATTTTGGAATTTATTTTTAGCTTCATAATTATTTATCTACCCCCACATGTCTGTTGATGGGCCTTTTTTTGAAAACTGTTTTGTATTCATCGTAAAACAAGGAAGTCTTCTGTAGCTTGAACTTGCAAACACATGTTAATTATTACATTCCACACTTCTGAACGTATAGAATCTATAAACGAAATTAGTAATATGCTTTAAAATGATCGTTTTGTATTTGAGTCGTGTTTTCAACAGTACCATTAAAGCTTGTGACTTCAGGCAATATCGAGGCAGTCCGCACAGGATGCACATATGCCAACAATAGACTGATCAATTGCAGTCTTAAATAACAATCGGAAGATACAAGAAAACAACACCAAGTGAAAATTGGCACACACGTTATAACAATTGGCAACGGGGTAAAAAATGAACCAAAGCCAGCCTGTGATTGGTCGAAAATCAGGTAATTATTTCGTACAATTTGCATTCACAATTGTCGTTTGTGTCCTTGAACGACATTGGTCATTAGTCATACAGTATCTTTCTTTCCCGTGCTGATTTACGGAGGAGCAAGAAAAGGGCTCTCACTTTCGATCAATTGAAATTGCTATTCCAGCGACAAGAGCAGCGTTTCAAAAAGAGTCATTTGGGATTTATTGAAAAATTACACACAAGGCTGCTGAATCACCCATGCTTTGGGTGTGTGACGGAAGTTAATGAATTAATTTCAGAATCGCGTACAGAGCTGCAAAATGACTGCAGAGTGAATGAATGTGCCGGTGAAAGGCTCCATGGATCCGTGATAAACAGTAATTTAAGCGAAGCAGTAGCAGTCATACATGGTCAGCCCAGTAGTCCATTACTGTCTATTTCACAGACACTCCCTATAGCTGGCTCAAATCCTATTATCTGCGAAACTGAACGCGTAAACAATGGATTTTCCAGTCCACATAAAGAGGATGTCTTGTTAAACGCTCATGAAATTGCAGCAGTACCCGCCCATGCAGAAACGGGAAACAAATCGAGCAGTATATTGAATACAGTTGCAGAAAATGAAACTAATCATGACGTGATAAATGTTTCTAATGAATCTAATTATCGAGATTCTCTAATTGTTTTGCCAGATATCGACTATTTTGATGATTCACATGTTCCTAGTGAAATTTCTAATAAAAATGAGAGAAAAATGTCGGATGCATCAAACGATAATCAAGAATCCAATACAGTTTTCATAGATACTCATTATATCTATGATTCATTATCTGCTAATGAGGTTCCCAATAAATTCAAGAAAACTGTTTTAGAAGAATCAGACACTGGTGACCTCAAATTAAATGTCGATCCTCATGATCTAGTTAGTTCTAGTGAATTTTCTGTTAAATGGGACAAATATGTTTTGAATAATGTCACATTAATGGTAACTTGGGTATATGAAGATCCAACATTATTTCGTGGGGGGGGGATAAGCTCGGAAAATTTAAAGTTCGGATATCGACTCCGCATCTCTCAAAAAAGGGAAGGTGTTATATCCCGAAGAGAATTATGAATGGTTACTTTGAGAACTGTTCATGAACCAATGTGGTATGTATATTTGCTATTGTAAAATTGATAAGTAACTAAACTATTCATTTTCGTGTCCCTCTTATTATAAGCTTCATTTTGACCCGTAGACTACTACTGTACGATTTACCATTCCTGAGTTATACCCAGTCTATTAATTACTGTTCGCTCTATTCACAGACACATTTAGCCGATTCTTGTACTAATGTTATTTTCTATTTTATGGTACGATGTGGTCAGTTTTGTTGGTATATAAACTCAGTATGTTTGAAATAGCATGACTCATACCGCAGAGGCTGTTATTGGTGTTCTGAACTTAACTGGCTGGGCTAGGCAGGAAGCAGGACCGCTAAGTACTTTAGACTGCTCGTACGGGTTTCGTGTGTCACTGGTCCGATGGATAAATTCACTTCTCTCGAATAGGCGGGTACAAGATAAAACATTTACACACACGTTATAACAAATGAGTTGTGAGTAAGAACTAGATTACGCTATCTCTAAACTTATAATCTGGGTACTTCATCTTTCCTTTTGTGTTTAAGATATGAGTTGCATACGAACCATGAACCCTAACATCAATGCTTCTTATGAGATAGGAAAATCATGAGATTAATAATTAAATACAACAAAAATAATGTATAAACAACCAATTGTTTATACTTTAGTCATTAAATTGATTAAATAACAACTGTAGTTTCTATTAGCAACGTCAAAAATCATCAAGATAATTATGCTGAAATGATGAAAACAATATAATTTAGCTATCAACCATTTTTGGTAAACAAATAATAAAATTCAATTAAAGCGTTTGAGTAATAGTCAAACATGATGTTTATGAGTTGGTAATAAGGAAATAAAAATTCGGAGTAAACATTATAATTAACATATTCTTGTATCATAATTAAATTGTTTACGATTTCTTAGATACGTTACCTCAATTAAAGAAATTGAACGAATATAGAAAAAGCATAAAAGTAAAAAAAATAGGTTGTGTTAGATAAATAGAATTACGCATATGTTTTGTGAGTCGCTCCGGAAATGAACTGAAATTGGATTTCGTGTAGATAGGAGTTTGTGAAAACGAAGGGATGTCACACGCAATACATTGGAGTTCATGACTTCCCTCTAACAGTGTCGAATAAGCCCTCAAAATATACCCTCTATGATTTAGTCAGGTTTCGGCATTAAACTTATGGTACAATGATTATTCTCGATCAAAACATACATAAAAAAGTGAAACTAAAAGTATATGAGGCGGAACGCTCTTAACTTCGATTAACCTGTTAAAGAATTACATTTGTTTAAGCCCACAAATCAGTTTGATTGGTTATTTGATGAAGAATATGAGAAATTACCCATTATTCGTCAGTAATTACTGCATTGTTTCAAATTCAGTCTAAATAATGAAATGGGTTGAAAAGTATAAATTTACAGAAAAAATATCCATTCTATCTGGCTGTGTAACTGTCGAAAATAATCGTTTTATTATCGTGATTTATCTACACGAAGTTTTGTGTTTGTTCGGTTGAAAAACGATATCCAAGACAGAAAATTTTAGTATGAGTATTATACTGAGGAGAGTTTACTCCAAGTCATTTATGAAGTGACATTTTGTGTATCTTGTCATTGCTAGTCGATTTCGGTCGAAATAAGCTCGTTCCCTTTATTTTTCTTGTTAAGATTATATAATGTAAACATCTATTCGTGACTGAAACGTGGACTGATGGAGTTGATATGTAGTTTGATTTTATTTCATTCAGTCAGTAATCACTATAAAGCATAAATTATTCAAGAGTTTTATTCACGAGTAAGTTGAAAATTATTTCGCGAGGTTTTTTTCAGTGATAGTTTATATCATCTTGACGTACATATTCTTTAAGAAAATAAATACATATATTATACTGGACCGAACAGCTGATATGGATTTGTTCAAAATGGAGGTACTGTACAGATATAATCGTATAATCTAGAGGAAAATTAAAAAAATTCAGAGGACACTGAATATCAAACTTACTGAAACTTGACAGCTTCAAGTAGTCTTCAATCACAGACTTCTCTCAGTCACTGTGAACTAAGAAATCTCTTGTTTGTTTTGTGAAGCTTAGGGGATTCACAGTGTGTGAGAATATCAAACAGCACTTTAGCTTTTGTCTATTGCTCCATCGGTCTCTGCAGCTAATTTGCTTTGGTCGAGAACAAACAAGTATTATTGATCGCAAAAGTTTTAGATAGTTTAATCAAAGCTTCTACTTTATACCATCCCTTTGTAAAAATGATAATTCGTAAAATTATTCTTGATTCAAATAATAAATTTTCATACTATTTAATGAGATGCCATATAGATATACAGAATGGCATGAACACAGACACTGAAACTTTAATTATAATGCATTCCCAGTTTTATGTATGTTTTGTTATTTGTGAAAATATTACATTTTATGTCCGATCTACATTAATCATAGTAAAAAGATAAAAATACACATTCCCCTACGAAAACTGGGATCCAGATAATATGTCCGTGACAGAACTAACACCACCTACAGAGTGTAGTATACAAATTTCTCATTTTCATGTTATGTTTATTTATGTGACATTGTATGACTGTATGTATCATTCCTTTACAACATCGAAGTTTGAGATGGATATCACGAACTGACCTAAGTTTGACATTCATGAAAAATGAGAAAGCACTGAAGAGCTGATTCAACCTAGCAGGAGACATTTAAAGGTGAAACAGCTGTTAATGCTTCGTAGTTATCAACAGATATAAAACTTATGCACAATAGTGATATCTATAATATTTTATCATTTTTACAAACCTATACACAGAGTGAAGTTTATTGTTCGCATGCTATTACTACTAAGTTTAAATTCATACCTTCAACAACGCAGAAACATTTTATTTACCAAAAGCAACTATGATACTTCAATATTATGTACAATGAAGTATTGTGTGTTCTGATACATATTCGTTGTATACAGACTCAAAAAGCAAGTACTCTTGAGTCACAAAATAACTTAGTTTCTACTTCCAACTATTCTATTTATAAATGAGATTCGAAAATCTATAAATTTGCTTTCCTTTCATTACAGATGTTAGATTTAATAGTTTATTTAACTGTCCCTTAATTAGACACGCTTATTTAATCCACCGAATCGGAGTGACGAAGTCATTATTGAAATAATGATAAGAAAATATCCCATAATAAAAATTTCTCACACCCAGATTATTCTTATTTTTCAGAGGGGGTTTTGTGGAGAATTTAGTATTTTTCACAGTTGAAATCATGAGTCAATTGAAGCTAGACCACCATCGAAAACCTGGAAGCACTGGACGGCCGTTTCGTCCTATTATGGGACTCCTCAGCAGTGCTCATCCGCGATCCCGCCTCGCGAGATTGGAACCCATATGTTGAGGACTGACACTGTTAGCTATGGATACCTCAAATATATTTCTATATTTTCCAGAGAAGTTGTTTGTAAACATTTCGAAAAGAATGAGTGAATTTAACAAAGAATCTCTTCAAAACTGCCAATCTCACTGTATATTTAATACTAGAAGGTAACAACAATTACGCTTTGAGCATATATTACCTTGGAACAACTAATCAATAAATCTTTTTATAATTCAGATATTTGAATAGGACTAAAAACTGTTCAAGTCAAAACGAATAAATAAAAAATTACTACATTTCTGAACTTGAAAAATGCCCTACATATTTTGTTTCCCCAATTGTACCAACATCCATTATTGATTATTTAAATTTAAAAAAAGTTTAACTTTGAATATTTTACAAAAAATATTTTACTTATATATCCAAAGTAGTTTCATTTACGTGTTGTGGATTCCTGGAGAAATCAAGATAGGATTATCGAAATGTAACATTTTAAATGAAAAATTGCATAACAATACAAAAATAACAATTTAACTTTACACGTTTTAAATGCATAATTGTTGTAAATTATTCTGTTTAAACTACATCGTCTTTTAATATCTTAAAACAAGCTTCATTAGACAAATATTTCAAAGATAACGAATAGACTATTAAGTTCTTTTTTTTTTCTTTAAAAAAGAAATACAAGTCTGTTTAATGGTGGAAATCACAACCACCGAAAGGTCTGTCAGTAAGTTATTGATGATAAAATAGTATTTTCAAAACTGATTACGCACGTAATAAGAGGAAAAAGAAAGAAAGAAACTCATTTAACACGATAAAAATAGATTTGGTTGTCTTTTCTTTGGTTTATTCCAGTCTTTTGATGTAGACCTAAGTGCTTGAAAAAGTTAATTAGTGGCTAAATTAATTATGCTCTGTTTCATAACCAATAAATTGTGTGAAGAATCAGTAATAATAATAATAATAAATTCACTTAGTATTGTTTGTTTGTTAGGACTGCCACAGGTCAGTCTCTAATTGGCATATGTGCATACTGTGCATATTACACAAAGGTTTGTGAATAAAGATAAGAGAGACAATTACATTTGACTACGAAAGGTCTTAAGTACATATTATTATTATTATTATTATTATTATTATTGGTTAAACATCATTATTATTCTCCCCTATACATGATTCATTCACTTCGCATTGATGCCTCCTTATTACGTCTTACTAATTCTTCACACAATTTAGTCTTCCACTTGATCGAATTGTAATTGCACTATCGGATCTGCATATGTTTATAAACTGACACTTCAATATAAAGATATCTGCCTTGAAAGAGCATAAAGCTTTTTGGTTTAGTGATATGCTACTGAAATATTTACATTAATGGTACGATAAAATTCTAATGTCATTCCAATCAAATTACATTTGAGTTAAAATAATTGACAACATAATGTATGTTTATATCATCACTGATTTTTATTTTATCATCTCATCACCTACAGTTATCCTGTTGCTTTATATTACAAGAAGAACTCTACAAAGATCCAATGTACGTCAAATTGAAATTATTATTCTGCATTATTTATGTTTCAAAACCTGTAAACTTTTACTCTTTATCAATCTTAATGTTACTGATTCATCTACATTTTCAGTTCAGTAATCCAATATTCTTTTTCTTTATTGTCAAATACACTTGGATTCTTTATCTGTAAGAGAATATGATAATACAGCTTATTTTGTGTTTTAATTAGAACGATAAAGGTTACTAGTGATTAAAAACATGTATGAATTCTATAGATAGAGGAAAAATCTGAAGCATTTTGAATAGAGATATTGAATGGTCTTAAACAAACGAGAAGGGTGTACATCAGCATCAATCGATTAATGATGAAGTCCTAATTAAATTCGGATGCTATCTGCTGGTCTGGCCTTCCATAAGTAATTTAATCTCAGGAGTCTTAGTTAAACAGTGAATTCTTTACCATCATGCAGGTTAAGTGATTATATTTCTTTAAAGAAATCAAAGGGCAATAAGATGAATGGATTTCAAAATGGAAAAGTGGACTCTTTACTACATAGGCTACATTCTGAATTTCGGTGATATTCAAATCAGTAATCCCCCCGTCTTCTTTCATCTGCTGGTCCACTAAATTATAAAGACATCCATATCTCAAGGGAAGCACAAAATACAATACACTGCTCGGGATTAATTAGAAAATGTGAACTTGACAGATAACCTGGCCCTTCTATCCAATACACAGCAACAAATTCAGATGACAACTAATGTAGCGGCAGATTCTGCATCAGTAGGCCTTAACATACATGAAGGCAAAAAGAACATCCTCATATGCATCACAAAGAACACCAACCAAATCACACTTGATGGAGAAGCTCTGAAAGATGTAAAATCTTTTATATACCTTGGAAGCATCATCGATGAACAAAGAGGATCTGGTACAGACGTACAATCAACAATTGGCAAATCAAGGAATGCATTCCTACACTTAAAGAACATATGCAACTAAAAACAACTGTCAACAAACATCAAAGTCAGATTCTTCAATACGAACGTCACGACAGTTCTCTTGTATGGAACTGAAAATTCAAGAACTACCACAAACATCATCAAAGAAGTACGAAAATTTATAAACAATTGTCTACACAACATACTGAATGTCTGTTGATCGGATACCGACAGCAACAAACTACTGTATGAGAGAATAAGCTAGTTTCAAGTTGAAGAGAAAATGAGGAAGAGACTCTCGAGGTGAATACCACATACATTATGGAAATCATCAGAATGCATCACGAGGTAAGCTCTCACATAGAATACTGAAAGGAAACAGAAAAATGGAAAACCACTGTGTGGGGAGTCGGAAGCACATATCAAAAGAATGAATAGGAAGTTGAGAGAACTGTAAATGATTGATGAGGACAGAGTTGAATGGAGAATGTTGTTGGGTGGCTTGTGCTTCTCCACGACGGTTGACAAACGTAAGTAAGTAATCAAATCAGTAAACATACTTGCAGTTAGCTAAGTTGTAAAAAAGTATATAGTAGAGGGAAACTTCGCCCACCTAATTCTGGTTTCGTCATACCATGCATATGAATTTATGTTCTACACTGTCCCTTCCCTAGCTATCCAATGTAATTAGTTTGAATTAGTATCCTGGTACCTCAATGGATCAACCTACAACGAATAAGAACTTAATACTTAGATTTTAGAAATTGTTCTTTTGTCAATTACAATAAAATATTTGTATTGTATTATCAGGAAGTAGTCTAATTGTGATGAGATCATGTGAACTCAAGTCAATTTCATAATATATGAATAACTTTAAAAATTTCACACAAAGATACTGTTCACGTGATATAAACATCCTGTTTAATATGAAAATCTTGTGTCTGAAATCAGCATTCTATCAATAATGTTAAAAAACTCTGTACAACTTTTCATATTTAATTTGAGATGATTTAACAATTCTCAAGAGCTCTCGAATTAGTGAATTTATCTCGATAATCATAATATAGGTATCAGTAGAAGAAATTAACTAGACAATATTTTCTAAAGTATTCATAACCCGTATCAATATCGATGATTTTATAAACAACTTTAGAAACAATCTTCAATACGGCAGTTTTTCCTTATATTACTGTCTAAACATAGTTTGTACTATTATGTGCTACTATATGTAATGAAAACTCCGCCTGTAGCTCTTCTAGAGTTACTGCCGGTCCCAAGCCCACACAAAGGAGGAGGGTTGGGCATGGGGTTAGCCACCCCATCCCGTAGAAAAGCTAATTCGCTAAAAAAACGCTAACCAGAAAAAATAATTCAAACCATATGTATTGAACGTTTAATATCATATTGCTGTCACTTTACAGCATGCCCGAAATGATTGCCGCTTATCAGTTATCTCATAAAATGTTTAAACATGTTAGCATGGTTTAAAGATCATGTTTCACAAGCCACAAAACGTTAAGGATTTCTTTCATTACCTGAGAATAATGTAATAAAATGATTATGAATTGAAATATTAAACAGGGAAAAAATTTATAAATCGGTGATACACAGTAACTACTGAAGAGGTTAAATATAATGAGAAAACAAATAGGAATTGTTCAGAGAAAAACAGCTTGAGTTTTATCGTTTTACATATGGTTCATTTGAAACGTAACCATACTTTAACGTATACCTTACGTTGCATTCATAACAATCGTATCTATGTACCATGTCAACAGATTTTCTGATCCAAAATAATCATAAATGTTGCGATTTTAACTAATTTATCTCAATAACTAAATAACTAATCTTGTTGTCTTATCCAGATATTCTCAGCAATAACATTAGAATCATTTAAAGATCCCCATCATATTAAAAGACTAATGTTTAAATGAAGAATATTCTTTTCGATAAATTCTCTTCAGGTTCTACAATTCATATATCCGAATTAATAATCCGAATAAATGGCCAAGGTAAAGGCAAAGTACATCGTTTAAAGCATGTCAATTTAGGATTGTCAAACCAAATAGAATAAAATTGTTAATATTAATATGGCTCATATAGAATATTAACTTGAATCTGTATATATGTTAAGTGAAAATCTTAAGATCTGTGATCAGAATAAATATGGGTCGGATAGGGTGAGAGAGATATGATAGTGCAATTACAATTTGATCAAGTGGAAGATTAAATTGTAAATTAGTAAGACGTAATAAGGAGGGATAGATGCGAACTGAATGAAGGGGGAGATTAATAATGATATTTAACCAATAATAATAATACAAAGCACTGCTGAGGAGTCCCATAATAGGACGAAACGGCCGTCCAGTGTTTCCAGGTTTCCCATGGTGGTCTAGCTTCAATTGACTCACGCTTTCAACTATGAAAAATACTAAATCTCCACAAAACCCCTTCTGATAATTAAAGATAAGAGAGACAATTATATTTGACTACGAAAGGTCGTAAGTAAATAGTCAAATTAGATCAACCAAAAGCTAAGATTACTATTGGTTAATTGGCCTAGTGGTTGGCCTTGGGGTTGGAGATATTTCTTCTGTGATGGTGGAGAAGATTTGTAGCTCAGGTGGGTGATTTTGATGTAGAGAGAACAAACCTACGTCAAAATATTTCTTTTGTACGCATAGCTCCGGTTTCTTCATCCTGATGGCTACTGCCTTTAACCTAGCCATTTATTTTCGGATTATTAATTTAGATATATGAATTGTAGAACCTGAAGAGAATTTATCGAAAAGAATATTCTTCATTCAAATATTAGTCTTTTAATAACATTAGAATATAAAATACCATGGTTTTCTTGATAATACCTTATATCCTGTTTAGAAAAATTCACTTTCTCTAAGAAAACCTTAATGCGAAATATTTTTTCGAGGAATTCGATTCTTATTATCAAGAAATATCGAAAAGCGATCGGTTGTTAATACAAGAAAACAGATTCGGAAATTACAAAATTTATTTCCATTCAAGAAACTCAACTTTATGCCTTCTGACCCGTAGTTAACATTTCGAAATTGGAAGAATATTCTTAACCCTCAACCTTTAAGGAAAGAGAAGCTCAATAATAATCAATTCATAATTTAAGAAACAGCTGTAAGCCCCATTTTCTCACCCAGAAATGTTAGAGAATTCGAACTTAAAATGTTATTTTTGCTGAAATATATAAGTCGAAAATCGAAATCTGTTTCAACTATCCACATCCTAGAATGTTTTTGAAAAAAAAAAATTAATAAACTGATGACTGACATTCACAATATTTGGTTAGTTTCATATATATTACTTATTTGTACCAAGTATACTATTTTAGCTACACTTAACCGACCCAGTCTCAACTGATAGATATTTATGATGAGTCAAACGTTTAAATAAATCATAGTTTGTTATGATACACTTTGTAGGAGATTATTTTCGCGATATTTCTTAAGGCTTCCTATATTAATCACCCTGATAACCGTTATTAAATAAATCCTAACTATGTATGAATTTCAGTAGGTAACACGAAGCTCCGACTACAATTAATTATCGAACAGCACAGATCAGTAAGCCACAAGTATATCAAGTTAAATCGAACAAGAATGCTAATGCGAGCGAGTAAATACAGAGGTGAATCAAGAGTCGAATAAAGAATCAAATGAAAGATCGAATGAATTATTAAGATTAAAGAATATATATATATATATATCGGGCGCTTTAAGCAACTAAAATTTAGGCCAGAAAGAGGGATATGTACGTAGGCTGTCGCATGTGATCTAGCATACCTGTTCATGTTCATGTAATAATAACATGATGTGTGTTAAATAAGTTGATTGAAGGTCTTGACAAAATTAAACATAAACAAACTTAAATTTTGGAGAGGTGTTATAATGAGATAATTCGTCAATCAACCATTTTATAATTTCCATCATCCAAAACTCTTAAAGTGGCCAATGGCTATACATTTCTATCGTAATACCCTATATATAAACTTGAGTATCTGTAATCCCACGAATACCGAATATTTTAATGCTTGCAAAACTCATTTTCAATGCAATGGATTATATTACTTAGTAGTTGTTAAATATTTCATTCACCATAAATACACTGACAAATAGCCCAATAGTATAGATATTCAGTTGACAAAATTGTCCTCTATAACTGAGTAACCTCTATTTCAAACAGTTTTCTCGTGTCCTATGGATAATTGGTTAACATTTAAGACATGATCTATAGCGTAACTTTGTTGATTCCACTGTCGAAGATCTCGAAGATTTACCGGTATCCTTCCGGTAATTTATATTTGCTGGAGGGTTTGATCTTCTGTCACGTATTTTCACGGTTTAAGATTTAACCACTGAGCTATTCAGGCCGCTATTAGCCTCATGTATATTTGATGTATATAAATATTGTTATCTCCTTGTGTCCTGTTAATTATCACGTGACTAAACCGCCAATTAGAAATACCAACCTATATGACCTTGGCAGATGGGACTATAATTTATGGAAAGCCATTGACTGATGCTACAATGACTTTGTAGATTTCCACCTACTAACTAGGACTATATGAAGGTTATAAAGTAGTGTAAGGAATTCGAAATATGATTTACAGTTGATGGTTGGGGTTAGGAACTAAATTTATGGTTTTCATCACGAACTGCCAAAACGCTATTGAGCCAAATGGATGAATGGATTTCACGCCAAAACCCAAGACCTGTTATCTTATATTTGATTGATTCATCCATAAATTATAGCCTCGCCCCTTAGCACTGTGCCAAACTAATAACGAATCAAACAATGCGAGCAGCTCAGAGTCAAACCTGAGTCCTTATTTGTTCTGCTTGCCTAGCCCTTCCCGTGAGAGTCCAGAACAGTCTCAGCCTCCACTGTATGAATGATGCATTTCAGACATACACAGTTTACACACAAGCAAATCAGACCACAGCACATCATAAAATAGAAAAATAACAATTATACATGACCAAGCCAAAAGCATCTGTGATTGTGAGAGACTGTAACTAATAAATAAGAAATAACCTAAGAATAATATATCGTATAATAGTAGTCAATGGGTCAAATGGAAGTTTATAATAAAAGGAATATTAATATATATATATATATATATATATATATATATATGGTGAGAACGTAGATGGTTTACAGGCAGATGGGTCAGCATTCAAAACGTCTGTAAAATGTATTGGTAGCAACCGTATATCCAATAAAAGCAGTCAACATTGAATTATCTAAGCTTGAAATATTTTCCCATTATGTAAGTCACTATGGTTTGAAAAAAATAACTGTTTAAAGGTCTACTGAATTCTGTTCAAGATTTTCAACTGATATCAATTCTGAAATAAATTAAAGTAAGCTGTTTAACGAAAGCAACATACTCAAATTTCTGGTCTTAATTACATACTGGTATATTATAGAATAAACATGTCCCTGGGGTATTTTCAAACAAAATATGTTAACGCAATAAATTAAACTGTATTCTACATTATTTGTGAAATTTAAAAAAAAATGATTGAGAAAACGACTGTTTTAGCGTGTTGAAAGAAACACAACCCCAACAGCATCTGTTCACGCCGTTAATCGATAAATGAGTCGAAATTACAAATGTCTGTCGTTTATGTTGTTTTTTTATATTGTAAGAAATTTATTGTTATCAGATTTGTTGTTTTATGTAAAATGAGTTAAAATTGAAGTACTGACTACAATTTGTTTTACAGGTTGCTTTTGTATAATTAGATAACAATGAATTGAATATAGTTTTTGACTCAGAGAAATACATTTAATCGTTGAATTACACTCTCATATGAAGCGACTGTGCGTCTCCAATCTATTAGGCTTTAAAAAATAAATTTTAAAACGAGTAAGTTCATCTTTGATAATCAAGTTATAAAATTTTAGTTGGTTGAGGTTAGACATTAACACCATTGGATTCCGGCTCAGTGGTCTATCGGTTAAGTGCTCTGGCGCGAGACTGGTAGGTCCTGGGTTCGAATCTCGCGAGTACGGGATCGTGGATGCACACTGCTGAGGAGTCCCATAATAGGACGAAACGGCCGTCCACTGCTTCCAGGTTTTCCATGGTAATCTAGCTTCAATTGACTTATGATCTCAACTACATGGCATTTTAGTTGAATTGTTTGGGGAAGTTAATTTAGGAAATGATTTCTTCATGCGAGTCAAATTAGAACAAACGGATTCCTGAAAAAATTGGTTATTTATCCTTCTTAATATTCAGTAATTTTTAGTCGTCAACGTGTAACACTAATCTTCCTATAAAAATGTGTTTGATATCTTTTATCGTTGATTTTCAAATTATTATTTATCATATTTCAAAACAACTGACAACTAACATCAAAGTCAGATTCTTCAATACGAACGTCACGACAGTTCTCTTGTATGGAACTGAAAATTCAAGAACTACCACAAACATCATCAAAGAAGTACGAAAATTTATAAACAATTGTCTACACAACATACTGAATGTCTGTTGATCGGATACCAACAGCACCAAACTACTGTATGAGAGAATAAGCTAGTTTCAAGTTGAAGAGAAAATGAGGAAGAGACTCTCGAGGTGAATACCACATACATTATGGAAATCATCAGAATGCATCACGAGGTAAGCTCTCACATAGAATACTGAAAGGAAACAGAAAAATGGAAAACCACTGTGTGGGGAGTCGGAAGCACATATCAAAAGAATGAATAGGAAGTTGAGAGAACTGTAAATGATTGATGAGGACAGAGTTGAATGGAGAATGTTGTTGGGTGGCTTGTGCTTCTCCACGACGGTTGACAAGCGTAAGTTAGTTAGTTTATGATGTTGGAGATTATTTCTGTGCAGTTTCATTTTGATACATTTACAACTATTTCAAAAACATTAAGATTATGTACACTAATGACTAAAAACCATCTATTTTCAATCATCTGCAAGCGTGGTACCTGTTAGTATTTTTCTACTTCAAGTAAATATATGGTTGTCTTAATTTCAGGATACTTCTTTCGGTCTTAGTTTACTCACTGACCATAATTTTCGATCATGTACAATAATATTGATGTACATTTGATATAACCTTTTTTATCATTTTTTGTATTCAGATGTTAATGGATTTCAATTTGACTTAATGCTTAACAGGGGTATCACTAGAGTATAAACGTTTCCACCCACAATTTATGGTATTACTTGGAATATCATAATTCCTGATTACTAGTGTGGAGAGGAAATTTTCTAGTACCAATACATCAAAATTATATCGCTAAAGATTCTATCGAAATTCGTATACACGGCATCATTATTCAAAAATCGATACAGCCTGATTGTAATATCATTTGATCTTGCATTACGTATGTCTTCTTATTATGGTAAAGCTGTAAAGTATCTGCTTCTGATGCCTAATGTGCTGTCTAAAACAAAAGTTTCAGAAAGTGAGGTCACAAAACCAATGTCAGTTTAAAATTCGTGTTTTTTAATTGTAGTACTATAAATATATTAATAATAGTTACTATTCTCTGAAGCTGACATAAGCGGTGGCAGATGTTTTCTAAATTAATTTCACATGGCTAATGGAAGTTAATTTAGATATTTTTCTGTTCAGATGGTTAGAGTTGGATTGTTAAGTTGATACGTTTTTTCCTGATAGATAATTAGTTTAAAAAGTTGATAATAATGTTCAGCAAACTAATGCATATTCGCTTTATCAGGCTGAGACTGTCATTTCACTATTATCAGGTTTCATACACTCATATATAATGACGTTAACATGATGTGGATAGTTGATATACTACCGGTAGTATTGAATTCATAATTATATAGTCATATATTTATTAATTAATCAAACTTGCTATGAATTATTATTAGAAAATTGTTTTCCAATAGGTGAAAAACAAAACAAAATTGCTTTTACTTAGGATTTGCTACTTAATGAATAAAGGTAATCGTGGATCAGAACTGTTCATACTCATAATAACTTGGGTTTAACCTTGTGGTTTAGCTTTCGTTCCCTGAGCGATAAGCACGTAGACTGAATCTCACTTTAAAAAAATGTAACCGATATTCAATGTTGAATGTCTATAACCTATGAATGACTTTTTGTAACTTTTGATAGTAATCAACTATTAATGTCTCTACGACGGAATAAAATGTTTGTATCCTTTAAGTCTGAATGTGAGATTACGGAAAATTCACTAAGCTTTCATGCTTATGGAATTCGTAACAAATCCATTACTCTGTCATTACCAAGGTACATTTTTAACATGTCTCATTGATCATATTTTGTGGATTCATAAAAATTAAACGAATTTTTAAAGTGCCAATTCATATTTGTTTAACCAATGGATGTGGTTCATATATGTTCAGCTATATCATTTCTTCAGAGCAACATGGGATTAACCGTAGTGACATATTTCTTGCACTCTGATGTCAACAGAGAAATAAAGAAGCCATAACAAACAATGAAAACCATTTTTGGGGATGTCGTTTTACTTAATTCTAAGTTTTCAAAATACTTAATTTAGTTTTGTTTCTAGTTTGTTCTATAAATCATAGGCTGTCGTTTGATGTATGCTTCTCTGCTATACCTTTTCCTATTCCAAGGTTATTTTAATTTGAAAGTAATCTTTTGGTACTCCATTTTTTTACCGAAATGCACAGCTTGAATACAATTGTATTTTTCTAATTGTTTGTCCGTTATGATTATCTTAGTCATCTATTTATTTATATATCTTTTTACACTAATCTGAATCGAAAATCGAGAATCGGGATCGTAATCTGGTAATAAATCGAGTAGTATTCTAGTTGACTCGTCCTATCTCTCTCTATCACTTGTCAACCAATCAGATGGTACAATAATGGATTAAATTGCAAGGTTACTAAAAAAAAGATACAATAATTAATAAACCGTAATTATTGTTCAGAATTGGGCTTTCGAAATCAAAGTATTTATGTATGTATTCACAATATTTTATGAACTTTAACAATGATTAAATGATATGTGTTAGTAATGTTCAAGCAAATTACATGACGGAAATAGGACGAATAATCAAATATATAAGTTGAAAATTTACTCAACAAACATGAAAGCTACTTATATTGATAAGGTCTTAACAAACATTTCAATTCTATAACTTTTTATACAAAAAAAATATAGAGCCGTAAACTTACAAATCATTAAAACCCATGTTTACATGGTGTATCATATTCTAGTTGGAAAAGCAGCTCTTTAACAAACAAAGACACAAATATATGAACACGTAGGTTTAGTACGTTTCTTGCATGTACATATAGTTCACTTCATTTCGTACGTCATTCCAGTATGTATTGTTAAATGAGAATATTTTTCAAATATTTACTTTAGTATTCACAGAGTTATTTTAATCTAAACAGTTGTAGATGGATTTTTTATAATTGTTTTGCGTGCTCTCAGTTTAAAATTCTAAATACAATGATTTCATTAGGCTAACAAATATCAGAAAAATTGATCACGACATTAGTAAAGTGCTTCAATGATTTTCACCAACGAATTTCAAGCTCTAAAACTGTCATACATATGTTGGTGAAATTAAATTTTGCATTTAAATTTAATTTTAATTTAAACAGCTGAACTTATTTTTATAAATAATAGATGAAATGATCCAAATTGGTTTACATATTATATTACGGTATTCAATAAAATCAACTTCTCATTTATTAAGCCCGTTGATGAGTTAAGATTTTTTTTACAGTAGACAGTGATTATTTTTTAAAATTTAGACAATGCTCTTTATTGTAAGCGAAGATGGATAGTGGCTGGTAGTGGAATCCAGGATGCGCGTTTCTTCCTATTTGGGACTCGTCAGCTGGATGTACCTGCATCAGTTGCAGTCCTAAACATCAATGGGAAGATTCAAACAAACAATACTAAGTAAATTTAAACTTCACTCCATTGCACAAGCAAGTGGCTATCAGCACTCAGTAGCTGAGTGGATAACGCGATGGTGTTAGAAGCGAACGGTACTGGGTTCGAGTCCCAGAATGAACATCAACTCTTAGATGCAGGTACATCCAGCTGACGAGTCCCGAATAGGACGAAACGCGCCTTGTCCTGGATTCCACTGCTAGCCACTATCCATCTTTGCTTACCATGCTTGTGAATTTAGGCTACATCGAGGCAATACGCACAGTATGCACATATGCCAATTAGAGACTTACCAGTTGCAGTCCTGAACATCAATGGGAAGATTCAAGCGAACAATGCTAAGTAAATTTAGTGCTGTTTGTTACGAAAATTTTCTGTTATCCTAAATAGTCAAAATGATTTATACTGTTTGTATTTACAATTAATTTGACTGAGATTGAATTGCAGCTTAGACTCTAAGTTATTCCATGTTGACTATTTGAATATTATAAATAACTGTAAACGAAGTCAATAACTCATGAGAACAGAGACCTACGGTTAAGGTGCTAGTAAAAACAAACCGGTTATGTAACGGGACAGATTAACTGTTTTAAACATATCGTAATGTAATTAATCCTAATAAAAAAAACACAAAATGATATTTGAACTGTAAACTATATACTTTTTTTCTTTAGAATATATCGTGAAGAATTTCTATATTTCACTAAAGTGCTTGACTCTAAGTGAGGACAAAATGTATCCAAATCTTCAGCATAGTGAATGAAGTAATAGATCATTTGACCAAAGAAACAGTTCACACGGCATTCTCATAACCTACTGTGTATGATTTCTATTAAGTAATCTAAGAAAAAGAATCCAGTATATGCAACAAATGACTGGAGAAGACATTTAAACTCGGATTTATTAACTTACCTAACTGCCCTGTATTCTGATAGAAAACAATTAAGATAAACTATTGACGTTTTAATAACTTCAAAACATCCATCTAAAAAACGTTCTTCATCAGTGATGACAGCATACTTAGATTGTCAGTTAGCAGAATGAGATTCTGCTCAACGTAGACAAAGGTTTACTATGAACGATTAAGAACGTATTTGACTTAATCAATTTGTCAGTATTCAATGTACGTTTCGATTTATACTTAATTTTTTTACTGTCATTAGACTCCACACATTTCTTTAATGCGCCAACGTTTACTGTGCTCAAATGAATTTTATGTGCTTAAACTATATGAGCAAATGACGTTTGAATTACGAGTTTTGGCAGTTCAGTAATACCGTTAAAAAGGCTTTTTGTCAAAGCAGCAGTTCGGAATATCTACGATTAAAAATCTGGATTTACTGATAAATAATTAGCTTATTTTATTTTACCACTTAGGAATCGCTATGAGAACAATCGCTATGAGAATGCTCCAACCTCTCGCTTGGATAAATGAAAGTTTATTGTTTTCTGTTTGGTACTAGATATCGACAGTTCAGAGTTTCAGAACAACCCACTTTTCCTTTACAACGTAATAACTTTGAAGTTGAGCTTCTCAATCAGTCATAATAGAACGGTGTTAGCATATTCCAAGTGAAATGCCATATTAGATATAAATGGTGATATGAATGTTATAAAGTGACAAATAATCAACAACTTAGAGTAGAGTTATAATATCCAAGTCTTAAGCTTGCTAAATCGACGTCAAGAGCAAATAATGGATGTCTTTATTGGGTGCTGAATGTCCACAACTTAAAAGATATTAATCAATAAAAAATATAGTTTTCAAGATCCAAGGTTACTTCATAGCATGCTTTCCACCTGAATACCAGCTAATTGGTATGTCTTTTTTGCCTAACTTAATACTTAACAAAGATATTCAGTTCTCAACGAAGAGATTTAATGTACTCTTTTTTATTAGGCTAAAAATAAAAACTTGTATTTTTGCTTTATCTAACCTGAAACAATTCTGAATCTACTTGATCTTTCTATTTTAATGGTGTATTTAAAATCACATAAAATGAAACATACTATTGACTAAGCTCTAATAGGTAAGTTTTTAATAGTCAGTTGTTTTGTCACTCGGAAATAACAGTAACAACAATGATCGGTGAACATGAAATTGTTTAATGTCCTGCCTGACCACAATAAACAAAATATTTAATAGTACCGTTTCGCTATTTGCCAGCAGTATTTTGGATGTGTTTAAACTGCTCATTGATTCAAGCTGCATTTGCTAATTGCCTAAAGCACCACAGGTGCGTGATCCTTAAATCGTGTGAAATAGTTTAATTTATAACTTACTGGTGTTGTCATGAGAAAAAAACAAATTAATAATGGGTTTGCTATTCAACTACTGATTCTTATCATCAATTTATAGTATCAGCATCTCTTTATTCACGGGGTTAGAAAGGAATACGTCATTAAATATTGATTAACTTCACTTTAAAAAACCGGCAAATTTAACTTTTTGACTGTTTTTTGAATTTATTTTTATGCCATCAGTACTGTTTTCATATGTTTAGCCTGAAAGTATGGAACGGTAAAATCATGAATTCGAATTCATGATTTCTCATTCAATAATCTCAATTTTTAAAACTAGACTTTCCTTTTTATCGAATGATCCCTTGTGCTATTCTAGTGTAGCGAACGAGAACACTAGTGGGGACAATCGAATGTAATTGAACACAAAATTAAAAAAACATCTGAGTAAAGTCTGAGAACCATATAGTGAATACTTCATTTGCAAAAATGTCAATCAAATGTCTTAAACTTGGCCGTTCTTTTTGAAAATGTCAGATTTCAATGTTCCTTCATTTCCATACCAATTACTTTCCATTCCCTTTCCTCACTCCTCGGTGTTCTTGAGCTTCTGCTGCCAGACATTCTATTACTTAATAGCATTATATACTATTTATGTCGATATAAGTAACACCCACCACACCAGTATTTCATACTAGTGAGATGATAAATTTCAATTTATAGACAACTATCCACGTTAAAGATGAAATTCATTTAACTATCAAGTGCGCATAGTTTGTATAAAAAAGCAATTTAACAAAAATGTTTATCTTAATATTTTCATTTGTATACACTTTTTCCAACATTGTATATACGACACAATAAAACTGATAAAATAGAACTAGACGTAGAATTTAATTTGGTTCGGGCAAATCGTTCAGCAACTGATATTTTTAAAGCTTTGCAAAAAACAATTTTGGTCAAAGTTTTATGATAATTTTTTATAATCTAAATAGTACATTAATGCCAATTATCATGAAAAGGACAGTATATATATATATATATATAGATATATATATATAGCATATATAGCATATATATATATATATATAGCATATATATATATAGCATATATATATATATAGCATATATATATAATGAATAGTTTGCTTCACTGATTTAACACTTCAGTTTTTAGAATATTTTGGTGTAGGATATAAAAGATAAAATTCTTCTTACTTATTTACGCTTGTTAACCCTCGTGGAGAAGCACAAGCCACCCAACAACATTCTCCATTCAACTCTGTCCTCATCAATCATTTACAGTTCTCTCAACTTCCTATTCATTCTTTTGATATGTGCTTCCGACTCCCCACACAGTGGTTTTCCATTTTTCTGTTTCCTTTCAGTATTCTATGTGAGAGCTTACCTCGTGATGCATTCTGATGATTTCCATAATGTATGTGGTATTCACCTCGAGAGTCTCTTCCTCATTTTCTCTTCAACTTGAAACTAGCTTATTCTCTCATACAGTAGTTTGTTGCTGTCGGTATCCGATCAACAGACATTCAGTATGTTGTGTAGACAATGGTTTATAAATACTCGTACTTCTTTGATGATGTTTGTGGTAGTTCTTGAATTTTCAGTTCCATACAAGAGAACTGTCGTGACGTTCGTATTGAAGAATCTAACTTTGATGTTAGTTGTCAGTTGTTTTTAGTTGCATATGTTCTTTAAGTGTAGTAATGTATCCCTTGATTAGCCGATTCTTGATTGTGCGTCTGTATCAGATCCTCCTTGTACATTGGTAATACATTTGTAATTAGATTTTGTTAATTAGTGTTTCGAAAATGTGTTGTAAATTTTAACTTACAACTCATGTAGAGATTTCTATCTCATATGACGAGAATCAGTGTTCATAAATATTATTCCAAAGTATGTTTGAATGAAAAATAGATTATGGAATATCCACTCACCGAATATGATGTGCTAGATTATTTTAGCATAGTTACGTCGCTTATGAGACTATCTTTCAATCCTTGAGCTAAAAGAAAGTAGATGAAACTAAAAGATTAGCCATATTTAGAACTAACGAGATACAAAAACAAATATTGAAATGATATTAATATGATCAAACATCACACACTATGACCAAACACGTTATAATTTTGTGTGAATGAGCACCTTAATGTGTCATATAAAAATATACATCGGCCATGAAATTCCTCGAAATTGTTCTGTTTATGTTATTCATGTTTATGTTTGGGATGAAACCGCGATAAACAGTGACTATGTTATTAAATGAAAAAAAATGTATTCATGCTCTATAACTGATACAATTATTTCCTATCATAACTATTATTACCAAAACAAGAGAATCAAATTGTTTCCATCATACTTGCATTTATTCGAAAATATGTTTATGATTTGCAATATTACTCTTGTCAGAACAAAGAAAGTAGGCAGCTAAAGTGAAAATAAATCATCCATGACAGGAAATATGTATGAACAAAGTCAATTATACCTTTTATTATATGTTTGTATCATCATCGTTTAAATATTTCAAATGAATCCCGTATTGATTTGTAAACTAGTTAACGTCCGAAATATTACTGTAGCTTACTTTTGCTAGTAACATATTTGACAATTAAAATTTTGCTTTTAATAACAAACATACAGGAATTCATAAACAAGATAATGATTGAATACAATTTCTGGAGATATCTTTCTAATGTTTAAAAATAAATAGATAACCGAGTTATTAGTATAGAGAGTTTACAGAAATTATTGATTTGTCATTGTTTACATCATGGACGGATCTTCATTAAATGACTATAAAAAACCAGAAGGAACCGAACGCCTATTTCGTTTTATTACGATGCTCTTCAGGATTGCTTACTAAATATCTCTCCAGTGGTTGAACACACGACCTTTAGTTGTGAGGCTAAGCGCTCAGTCCGTGATATAAACTATAGATAAGCAGATGGTTAAAATTAGTTTACTGAAAATGTTTTAGCTGAAAACATATTTTGAAGAGAGGTTTTTGTTTATTCATATAGCAGTTGTATCATATGCATAATAAAAAATTATTTTTCACTCTTGGAATTGATAAACCTCAACTCTTGCAAATGTTTTTAAAACAGTGACTTGAACTTTTTCCTCCTTTAAAGACTTTCATGGAGGAGCAAGTTTCTGAATACTTTCATTGATTACCAGTTTTTTGAATATAAATGTTGAGCTGTATGGTGTCAAATCGTTTCCACTATGGTTTACAGCAATATAGTTTTCTTGTACATTATGCACGTTCGCAATTTGTTTTTAATCCAATCTACTAATTTGCCATGAAAATCTAAAAACTCCAAGACAGTAATTTAGAAATTATCGATACTTCCACCAACGTTTTAAAATAATGTCACTCTCAGAACTAAGAAACCAATGAATTTTGGAGCACGTAAAAGAGAATAGTTGAACCATCAGTGAATAATCGCAGTTGGTATGAGAAATTATTCCTATGATATATGTTTTTCTAATTAGTTCTTAACTAGTGTGTATGCATTTGTACACGACTAATCTTCGTTTCCACATGTTGCTATTACATGCCAGAAAACTTGATAAACAGATAGTACAATGATTATAAAACATTATTTTTTCTTTTTAGCAACTGAAATGCTAAAGAAATAGATCCAAATACGGGGACCTTAATAGAATATTATGAAATCATTGTTTCTTTCTTGTATCAGAATTGTTTTTAATGAATCGTGAACCGTAGCTAAAACCATTGAATTATTTTTTGTGATCATGACAAGTTTTTTTACCTCAAGCATTGTTCGTTTCAAAAATTATTGGAGACTTCATTTAAGAATTGGAATGTTATTTGTTTTTACGAAATGTATGACAAAATTCATTTTAATAAAGCTTTATTGTGAATACCGTTGATATGCAAGCACAAGAAAGTTCACTTTATATTGACCGTTCTACTTTGTTTAGAATGGTTGCCAACCATAAAACACATCAGTTTAAGTAAGAATTTTCTATTTCAAACAAAACCTGATGGTACATTTAATATAAGATACGGCATTCAAAAAATCGACGCAGAGTCACATTATGTAAAAAAAGATGACACTGTCCTTTAAAAATATTAGTGATTATATTTCCATTGTCTTCTGTATAACACAATAAATAGATCTATCTTCAGTCCATAGATATCGCCTTTGTTAACATCAACACGTATCATAACATAGATAAGCGGTTCTAAATCTTCTATACAAGCTACAATCTACCATTTTAGTCGCACGTTCATTGTAAACACAAAGTTATAAGAGACTCAGAAAATGTGTTTATAATACAAGTTTGCTAGGTAACTTTGATTGAATATGTTTACAGCATCGTTCACTATATAGGACCATGTTCAACTGTTCACTATCTGTATTCAAATACAAACAGGAAAGAAAATTCATCACTGACACCATAGTTCCGGGGAACTGATATATAAAGATGTTAAAAGCTAAATGTGACCTTTACTCCAACATTTTACTATCTTATGGACAGCTGATTATTACAGTTCGCTATATCATCTTTATTTATTGTCTTAAGCCATGATGAAAATGTTTTGTTTTACAATATTGAAATAATACTGAGATGAATCTGTTCAAAATAAACATCTTCACAAGTGGTCAGAACTAACTTTAAACCTGTGGTCATCCAATGATGCTTATAATATAAGGTTAAGTCATTAGGATTTTACCACACTAGAATATTTACGTTTTAATATGTGTCGAGTATCACTTATGTTACATAGTTGAATACAGTCTTGAGAGATTTTGGTAAAAAATTGTTGTAATATTTGAGCGCCAATCACTCAATTCCCCCCACCCATTTATTTGCCTAAAGAATAACCTCCTGTTCTGTGGTTATCTGAATCTACTACTGATATATGGGTTCCCTATATCTGTGCCCAAGCCAGTGACCTAAGTGAACCTACCAAGAGTGAGTGAGAAGGTTTTATAGGCTAACAGAATCAGAAATTCAGAGTAAGCTCATCCATAACTACAATTTTTCCTTGAAACTTTCAGTCAAACCTTGACCTGTAGCAAGCGCCTGTCAGCACATCTCAAATTGCAGATTTTTACATCAATTATTCACTAATTACCAACCTATTTCACACGATTTCGTTCATTTACATAATCAAACCCAAAAGGCTAACATGTAGGGCCAGATAGGTAGAGACTTGTTACTACTTTAAAACCTTTAGATGTGATTAAAATCGTTGCTTATTTCTTTGAAATGAAACGTGATTAGCACAAAGTCAATCATTACCCATGTTAAGAAATGTCAATTAGTTCCCTTAAAAATATTGTAATTTCCTGTTTTTAATTTACCTGATCAGAAGTCTTTATTGTCACAAATCGTTTGCAGTTAGAGCAAGTTTTTCAATCGAGAACATTGTTTTGAATAAATTTAATTTTAAGAGCAAAATACATGTATTCAAATTAAATTTGAATATTAACACTCAATTGCTCATTAGTTCACATATTTACTTTTCAATTACCTGAAATGTCTCACTTCATATATTCAAGTGAAAAAAAACTGCTAAACTTTGAGCATAAAAATCGAGAGTGAATAGCCTCTTTTCTTACTATTAATTTTCAAAATTGAACATTAAACCGTTCACTCACAATCCATAGTTTCACTCTGAAGATAGATATATCTCAAAGAATACCTACATTTTCTTGTATCACAAACGTATGAAGCTCACTGTTGTTTTGATCATTTTGAGTAACACATTAAATTCCAGCTGAGTGATTTTACTGTTTTAAGAATCAATCTGTTAAGTTATTAGTTCGAGTCCTAAAAGTAACTACTGTGACATAAGTAATGTATTTAGATATAAAATTAATGTGGTTTAACCTGAAGCATAAATCAAAATACCAAGTAAAACTCGGTAAACTGATTAATTTAAAAAGTATTTTAAGGATCTTTTCTTACTCTGACTGTAATAATAAATGGTATCAAATGCTGGAAAAACTCCATATTATAAATAACCTGACTTAAATGTAATAAATTATTCATGTTTAATTCAGGAAAGTTAGTGTTCATCTTTTTTTCTTTTTCTAAATAGACTACTGGTCGAATCGACTTGGAAGTACATCCATCTTAATCTTTATTTATGTAAACAAAGTTAACTATCGATTTTTCTATGAAACAAATTCTCTAATGATTTGAGTAAATAAGTAATAGCTAAGTAATTCCCTTTCTAAAAGTGGAATGAAATGTTTAACTATTAAAGAGATAATTTCACCGGGTGAAAGTTAAATGAAACTCTTCAGTCTATTCTGTTACAAGCTAATAAGTATAAGCGAGTAAAGTTAGTTCTTACATTAATGTTGCAGCTGTTATATTAAGCTAAGTGTATTCATTCTGAGCTATCTATAATACTATTCATTTATCGTCTACCAATAATGAGAATTATATTAGATCTAATTTTTCAGCAATTTCAGCAATACTCATTTGGAAATATTTGTCAAAGTAAATTGTTATTGTTTGACCAGTTAATGTTTATAGGCGATGAAGTTTCTCTATGGAAGTGATCAATACATAATTATCATTGATCGTTAAAAATAAATAAACGTTTAAAATTTCAGTTCGTCTGCTAAAATAAGTGTCCTTATTATCATACTAAGTAGTACAAAATATAGTAGGTAGAACTGTAAATCATAAAAGAGAACTGATTATGTTCACATGATGAAATATCTGGCGGTTAAAATCAAAAATTTACTGCCAATCATCCTAGAAGCTCATTGCTTCTTTGCATCATAAATATATAGGATATGGCATACACATAGTATTTCATGCACTAAGAATATATAGTTTCACAAGAGGGAATAGTTTAACCGTTAGATGGCTGAAAACCACTTTTTTAAAGTTCTCATCCTTCTCTTTACACAATACAACGGTTAATTCAAATAATCATTCGAATGTTTTGAAAATGATTACTTACTACATCTAAATATCTCTAAGCCCAAAATTTTCAGAATTGAAACTAAAGTTACTTAACATCCAAAAATGTGGCACTCAGTTTTATGGGTATCAGTTGGCATATTACAACAATTTGTATGGTTAATCCACCTACATCCAAGCAACATCAAAAGGAAATGGTATGAATTACAGTAGTTTATTTACTGATTTAGAGCTAATCATTCATGATATCTGATACAATCATAGCAGAATAACTAGTAAGCTCATAGCTTTAAAGACTGGCTATTGGAAATCATAATCATATGATCGTATGAAGCAATAAGTAAGATTAACTTGTCAAATTGAATTTATAAATACTGGAATTTTACTTTCTTAAAGCTAATAATAAACAGCCTACAGCATGTGAATAAGACAAACATAAAACAGTTAAATTAAGCTCACTTCTATGAAAATGAATCCTGTTCAGCGAATTTCCTTGTTCAGATTTGTATGCATACAGATTTGAATTTCGATCATTTGTTCTTTATTAAGTCAAAATTATGACAGCAAAGTAAAAGTTGACAGGTAATGTGTTTCTAAGCAATAAGCATTTTTTTCTATTCAACACACTCTGGTTGGGGATTTCCATAAAAATTTATTTTTCAACTTGATTCTACAATTTTGGACAAAATTCTTCCGGTAAAGCAAGTTAATTATCATCGTCTATTTCAATTATAAAAAAGTACTTCATATTCTCATATTTTTTGTGATAGCTACCTGAATCCTGATTTTAGTCTCTCGTGGTGATGAAAAAAATGAAATTTACAATTTGAATGGTAATTTTCACTGAACTGTCACTTTTTATTGTCATTCATCAGTTTCATTGATAGAGAACAGTGAGTGGGATCAAAAATGTAAAAATAGCAACTGAAAGATCGTGACAGTTAAAAATATCACTGTTGAAGATAGATTAGCTACGGAATTCACTCGATACAGAATCTGTTCGGCCACCATAGACCTTACAATTCCACTATTTTTTTACTAAACACGGAAGTAAACCTTAGTTTCAATGTTAAGTAATTTTAAATGTTTTTTTCCATTAAAACAGAATTAACCGAATGTAAACCTGATGTATTATGCTGGCATCACTGCCGAATAGAGAGTTTAAAATGAAGCCATACAATAATACCCCGATAATTATTGGTTAGTAGTGTAACAAATGATGATGAAATCCAGATACGAAGTGAAATAGTGATGTCATATTATGGAATAAAACGAATGATCAATCTTGATGAGTTGGAAATTTACTGCCCAAGACTCGTTTAGTGAATCATTTTTCGATTACTACACCTCTAAATATAGGTAGTCTGTAAGTTGCCCATTTTTTGATAAAGGATTTATTTCTACTATTCACGCGATTCTGAAATGCCGTTGTATTAAAGACAATCTGACGACCTGTTCTAAACATTAACCTGTTATTTAACTAATCCACCAGTTGATGGTTATGAGAATTTGCTGCAGTATACTGCTATGCTTTATCAAGCAAAGGATTATTTCGGGAACTGAAAACTTAGCTTACCTAACCATTGACAAAACAGGTGGACTTCAGCTACTTCTTTTGTGGTCATTTTTATAAGACACCGGAATTTTAACACATCTAAATATTATCCACTCTCCGTTGTTGATTGGTGCATTTTTTAAATTTTATCCGGAGATCAGCTAGGACAAACTATAATATTTAAGCGTTTGAACATCACCTTGATAATATTTCACGCGAAGTAAAGAATCATAACTAAAGCACTGTATTCATCTAATTGATGTATATGCATGCATGTACACAGGCAGAAACATATAAGAATTCATTGTTAGTTATGTTTTGACGATAAATATCAAAGGAACTGAATATATTCTTCAGATTTTCATGGGTTCGTACACTTGATACATGAGGTTTATACTGGAATTTGATCTTATGTATCAAAAAGAGCTTCTGTGATCTCTGTTTTTGAGTTTATAAAATCATCCTCAATAATAATAGGAACCGCTTTCGAATTATAGTTTTATGATATGAATATTATTGCTCAAATATCTTAACTTTTGTTCAAGTAATTATATTTCGGATAATTATTCTGCCCTTGTATATAAGTAGTTCTACCGGCTATCAGTGAACAAATGGCAACTGTTGTAAAGCCTTTATGCTACGGATTTGTGATTGAGAGTTAGAAATTTAGTTGCAAACCAATCCATAATAGTATCATAATTTAGGTTTTATGCATGACAATTATAGATGAAGTAAATCTGTAACAAAATCATTTGGTGTGGAAATTAGTTCATTTGAAAAACGGTTTACCTCCTGATCTGATATTATCTAGAAAACTGTTGAAAATAAAAAAATATCAAATAGCTGTTTTGACATTTCTTGAAACTTCCTAATACTTACACTAGTAGCTTCATACCAGATCTAACCAAAAACCTATGAGCCCTCCCGCGAATTCACTATAAATTCTTGCAATTTTCAAAATAAAGACAAGTTGTACCACTACACAGTGATTATCACATGCCACTTGTAAGCTTTATTCTTAATCCATTATGACGTCGTGTCTTCACAGCTCAAAGGAATTTAAAATAGAATGAAACAACTATTTTTTACTTCCTGATTTTCGATGTTTTTCATATCATCTTACATTGGAAAGAAAATCATTCTTAAATATTTATAATCAAAAACTAAGGTGGAGTTGATAACAACAACTGTGATAATTGGATTCATTGAGTCAAAGATTTCGAACGATAGAATAGAGGGTCAGAAAGATTGTTACATGACAAACCCTGACATTAAGGGAATGGAAAGTTCGCATAGTGGCTAAATAAATCTAAACATCTTCCAGAAGCTGAGCTGAAAATAATCATCAATAAAGGGTTAGGGAAATTGGTGACTCTCATTTAAAGCATGAGCCGATCAGTGTTAAAAAACCACTGAAAACATAGAGGCATTGAACGTCCGTCTCATCCTGGTATGGAACACGCCAGAAGTGCCCGTCCGTGACCCCACACATAAGAATCGAACCAAGAACCTTAGGTCTGAAGTGCGAACGCTTAACCTCTTAACTGGCCTAGTGGTCTAAAGGTCGAATTGTCGCGTATGTGTTCATGAATGCGAACTACATATAAGTCCCATTCCAGGACGAGTGGTCATCCAGTAATTCCAGGTTTTCAGTGGTGGTCTAACATTCATTGGCTTTCGATTTCACTAAAAATAATCACCGAGATAATATATCTGTGTAAAGTAATCTTGGTAACAATGAGATTCATAGACCATACCAAAACACATACATTCGTTATTGTAGATGAAGAAATAACAAGGACATTATTGAGTAAGCTACTTAGTTAATTTTTCCTATATAGCGCTTCTAAGATAATGTATCACAGTATGCTTAGTTTACAACAATCTGACTACAAGTTATTTAACATATTGAAATTACAAGATTGGAAGTTTGTTGTTATAATTCGTATTTGTATGTAGCATCTGGCATAAATCATCACCCTAAGGGCATTCTTCAAAAAAATGGAGCTTTGTACTAGTTATTTCGTTATCTGACTGAAGTTGAAACTGTAAACAATAGGATTTCAAGTTGGTGATCTAAGTTTTATACTCTCCTTTTGAAACGTCGGTATTTTGAGTTAATCTTTAGTGGGGTGGTGGTATTCCACTGCTGAGTCCCATACTAGAATAAGAGAGCAACTCAGATCCCTTTAGTTCTCAAATAACATTCTCCAGTGACGGACGACACCTACAGACTTAAGATTGTTTGAATAAAGCAAAAATAATAACCGCACTGAAATAACACGAATTCTTTGGTTCATTCATGCTTTCTAGAAATGAACCAGCTACATGCTTTATATCAGGTTAATGAAAATTAGTATAAAGCTAGTAAATATGGAACAATCAGAACGTTATACACAATATAGGAATTCTTAAAGATAAACATGAAAACATTTGAATACTAGTTGCTGTAAAATGCTAAGTGATGTTAACGCCTATGTTTTGAAAATCAATAAACTGAGAGAGTAAAAACACTAAATTTGAAAAAAACGAATGAAAATTGAAGAATTTATAATTAAGAGCTTAAAACAAGATACTACTCAGTTTCACGTTGTAACCATACTATAACCATCAAGGTCATGAAAATCTGAAACTTTATCCTTGTCAGTGAAAAATTTTGGTTTCAATCTTTCAATAATAATGGCTTCAGCAAAACAATAAATTTTAAGTTTCTTACGTATTGACTATTTTGAAAGATTTTTAAATGTCAACACCTTGTTCGCAATCGACTATATGGAAAGCGGCTACACTGTTGAAGAAAACTGATCGTTTAGTCCAAAAAGCTATGGAATGTGTCTAGTGATGCGAACTATAATGCTCTTTCGTTAGTCCTATGTAATGCTTTCGGCACGTACATGTAAACAATTAAACACAACTGGAGGTAATATGTGGCAGAAAATTGTCCAATTTTTGTGGATCGGTAAGCTTTCTGATGTAGGAAGGCTAGTTTAGTGGATAGATAAGTCTTTTTTACGTACCAATCAGTATAAAATTATTCTCCTTAATTATTTCATCACCTTCGAACCCAAGTTGTACAAGGAATGACTTTATTTTAACTTTAATACACACTCAGTTCCCTTTGTTCTTATTTCCTTATTTACTAATTAACTTCTGATCGCGACAGATTCCCTGCTGACTGTCTGAAAAGTGTCTTCAAGTTCATACAATCATTCTAAGAGATGCTCACGCCTGTTCCTATACCACACTATTACCCATTTTACTTATAACCTGTCTGTGAATTAGTAATGGTTGTTATTTACTTATACGTTTGGCTTAATCAACGATTATATTCACAAAAAACAATAATCAAATATTACTACACTGACTATAACCAGTAAGATACGTCTACTAATTCTCCTTTTTGTTGTATACAAATAATTATGATTACGAGCTATCTCCTCATCTTGCAAATGTTTTATATCTCTCTTTTAAGTGATTATCATAATTCCGCAACACTTTATCTTTTATGATTTCCAAGCTGTCCAATCTTTGATTATCTTGTCTTTTGAAGAGTGACTTATACAGTCCGTATCCATAATTATGGAACATATATAATCAAAAATGTTATTCCTATTATCTGCATAAATAAGTAATCTGAAAGCCTTTCTTATGTTATCTAACATTTGGACTTTATTTTCATTGTATATTTAAAACAAAATGGAAAATTACAGTTTTTCATACATTCCTTTCCATTCATATTTTGTTTAATCCTATCAATAATAATATACAGATCTTCAAATACAATCAATGAAAAAAGGATCAAAATGTATCCAACACGAAAAGCAAGATTGTGATAATATGCAACATTTTCCAAAACTTAATGTGTTTCAGTTTATTTGACTAAAAGATGTTCACATTTCAATTCATTAAACAATTTTGAACCTTTTATATTATTTTTTTTTCAAATTTATTTCCTGTTGAGTCAATTTTTATGTTTTTAATTGTTCAATCAATTATTTCTATCATTGAAGTGGAAGAAATTTCTTAGCTTAAACATTCATCTACATTCCATGGAATAAAGAATAAAATTGCATGTATCATTCATGAACAAATAAATCACATAAAAGAAGTGTAAAGTAATATGATGATAAAGTGAAAATCTAACCGAACCTTAGTAAGATATAGAGAGGAATGTAATTTTAATTAATAATGTTATTTAAAATAATGGATGTTGGTTTTGAGACTATTAAAAATAATGTAACCTAATGAGACGATTTCACACTTTGAATATTCAGTTTAAGCATATATGACTTTCTTTAAAACTCAAGCAGTAATAAAAATGAAGTAATTTTCTGTATAAACAAGCCAAACGATCTTACTCTCTTTATCAACTACACTGAATAAAATGAGTCGTCCCCTGAGATTAAGAAATCGAGATATTTTGAATACAGCATCGTTTTGTGGATTATGATAGTATATCAAATGTACTAGCTGTATAATAATAATGGGGATAGTTTGCCATTTATACTATTCCTTCAGGGGTTTACTGTTGAGTTCACAAGTATTTTACTTAAATATCAATTATTGAATGTCACCTAAGATTCAATTTCACAAATCCTTATTTTCTAAACTATCAAAACAAAATGTCATAAAGAAATCCATTGCATAAAATTCCAAAGTTGAGATTCCGAAAATGGTAGACGTATCTTCTAGTTAGAAAAACTATCAGATAATCAATTGGCTTGTGAAAGTTTCCTTACAGTTTTTTACCTACGTTTTGTTTTTCTGACTGCGTTACCTAAAACCCAGATATCGGAATCGTTGTATCAACCCTGGTCAGGAGTCTACGTTTTCGATAATATTTGTAAATCACCCTGAAAGTATTTTCACCGGTAGCTTTAGTCGTAACAACCAATTTTTGATCACGGACTAACTAACAAAATGTGCCAGGAATATTTTACACCCTAACATTTCAAAAAATATGTGTTTTTGTATCAACGATTGAGTCTTTATTTACTAACCTTACCCTGTCAAATTATTTTGATCATATATCGAACCTAAAAATAAATAATTAAGTGTTTATGTTTTAAGTTATCAAGCTGAGACTGATTGATTTAAAACCTGAAGATGTTAATTTCAATCCCATGAAGAGTCATTAGTGAAAAAGTATCAGAATCCCAGTGTTATGAATATATACTATCAAACAGCTTAAAGAGGCATATACACTGTACTTCAATAGTTTCTAGAATTTAGTGATTTGTATTTTCCGCTGATACTAGCCCATAGATCAACGAACTCTTACGAAAAAGTAAAGTAAGATCATGATTCACAAGTTTTATTCATCATTATTTATACATGACCTGGTAATACAAAGTTGTTGATTAGTGGTTACAGTCTTCATTGATTTAATGATTCAGTTGAATCATTTGTTCTCGGCGGTTAAATTTTAAACCTGACAACTTGTTTGTAAAGTGTTTTATCTACTCAGGTCCTACCGCATTTTCGTTATAAAAACAGGAAAATTTTGTGGCAAATATATATAAAATTGGCCTTCGACGTGTGCCAACATATTATTCCTGTAACAAAATCATCAATCACAATACCAACTCACATGGTTTGTTACGGTGCTAAACCAATGGACGTCTACCAGCACTAACAGCGTTGAGTCATATCTGAAACCTTATCGGTCCTCAAAATATTAGCTCCTCGCCTGACCCTGCCCGTGCTAGTCCAAAACACGATCTCAGCCTCCACTGTATGAATAATATATATCAGATATACGTAGTTTATATTCAAGCAAATCAGACCGCACCACATCATAAAATAGAAAAATAACAATTATACAACATCAAACCAAAAGCAGCTGTGATTGTGAGAGACTGTAACTAATAATAAACTGGAAATAACTTAACAACAGTAAATCGCACATTAGTAACCAATAGGTCAATTAAACACTTATAATAAAAGAAATATAATATGTAGAATTTACTTGACATTCATACAATAAGAATATATATATTTTAACAGTCACTAAATAGTTCCCGGAAGTTATCCATTATTTAATCTTCTTCAGATACAACAAAATGATTGATCAAATCAAAATTTGTATTGATATTTAGTGATAGTAGCTTACTCTAAGTGAACCAGTAAATAAGTGGAGATATCAAGAAGCTGTAATAACCCGATTCATTTAACTGAAGTACAATATGTGACCTATTTTTACACAATTTTCAAATATTCACCTTAATATTACCTGAACAAAAATTTTATGTGAGATGAGTAATTTTGAACTTATCGTTACTCGTACATTTCATTTCCAGTCTCTTGATTTTTTGCCCCATTTTCATTTACAAGCATTGCTTTAGGTTTATTCTGAATAATCAGTTTAACTGTCGTACTGTGGATATATAAATTACCAGAACCGATAAAAATTAAACTTAAACACGAAACTGACCATCGAAAATACTGTAATATTTCACACACAATTTTGCAATTAAACGTTGACTACTTTTTACCGGAAATGTGATTTTATGGTATGCGGGACTATATTACTGAATAACCTCCACATTTGTATTTTTTAACTACCTTAACAATGAAAATCTGTTTTTTTTACTGAAGGTTAATGTAAGCTGATAACTACCTAAGTTCAGGGATTATTCGTCGCAATAAGAACTTCGTTAGTCGAATCTTTCTGTATCAGGCTCATTGAAGAAGACTTAATACGCTTAAACAGCACTTTTCTTTCATTCCAAGAAAACGTGATGAGAACAAAAAGAATCTGTGGGAACGGTTTCTTTATATGATATTTATTTTAATACGTCTGACGTTTTGTAAACCAGTCGAAATATATTCAACCAAGCGTTAAGAGCCATTAAGTATTACTCTTTAGAACGATTTGTATATTTTTATTAGCGTTGAAATTAGATTTTCATTACCATGATTTCACCTGCCTTCTTGCAAATAGATTTCATTACTAGTTAAAATAGTAATAGTCTGATTATAGATATTTAAGTGCAATAAACCTGTGTTTTATCGATTTGTGCTTTAGAAATACACCTACACCGTTAAGGTCCCTTTCACTTAAACATCTCTAAGATCATCCGAAATAAATAAAAACTATCTCTTTTATCATGTGGCTTTTTTGAAGTTGTCCAACGTAATCCACATCTGATGTTTCTGTTCTTGTTCATTTCTCCTTATTTCTATTACTGATTATGATCGAAAACAAACCATTCGCTAATCGGTTGTCTGTTTTCTTTTCAAAATATAATAAATAAAATATCTACTTTTAGGCAATCTTTGTTGTTACATAATAAAAAGGTTTATGGTCCACTAACATTTTTCTTATCAGAATAACTTATTTGCATTATTCTTACGATCGCTGTACTCTTTTGTAGATAATAATCAACATAATAGAGGTAGGTAAATGAATAATTACGTTATTTCATAAGTACATACCTTACAATATATGTCACGTGTTAGCCAGTAGGCCACATTCCTAGTTGTTCTTTTAAGATACAATGAACTATTTTGTTAGTAAATTATGAAAATATTGTAATAATTGTGCTTTTATCCTGTAGCATTTTACTAGCTGTTCACACCTACTATTCAAATAAAATCAAACAAAAATTGACCTCCGCAATTATCGTTTTTATCGGTACAATCCCATTATAGTGAGGTTTAGAACATAGAAAATAGCACATAATCTTACATATAAATAACTATTTTATTTATGTTAAAAGTAATAGTTGCTAGTGAAGAACGTAAGCTTTACTTGCCTTCTGAAAGCGGGTTTTGTGTTGGCTTGATTAGTCAGGGCATTGATAACATACTGATTTTAGAGACTGTAGGTTCTATATTTTAACTACAATTTATAGATGCGAAAAATGTTCCACTATTCACTGATATCGCTGATGAATCTTGACTCTGTTTCACATCAAACCACAAAAGGGTTTTTCTTTTAGGATGGGATTGTAAAACGTCTATTTTTTTTGCAGTGATATAAGATTTTCTATTCAAGATGAATAAGCCATTAAAAAATCTTTAACGTTCTAGTGTATATTCAGCTGGGACTTCACTACATTTCTTCAGCTGCTTACCAAAATCAAAAATTCTGCCAATATGAAATCTTATTTTCCAAAGACATTTCTTTTGATTACTTCATTTAATTTAAACCAGTTGAAAAGGTACACTGAGTTAAAAATACTGACTCATTATACAAATGTTACATAAAGGACATATATCCAAATATTTCTTCCAGTAAACTATGGCCCAGGCATAGAGAAACATATCTGGTTATTCACCCCAAATACGGTAATAATGCTGAGAATTTAAAAAGATACGTAATCAAAGCAAACTTTTAGGTTGGAAAAAACTGAGTTGGTCGTTTGTGCAAGTCACAAACAGTAATAGTTAAAAACATACTGCATAATTTTATAGCTAAGCATTTTGCTTACATAAACATTCACAATTTTATGTTCCGGATTCTGTATACATTTTCAGGTGAATTATGGTAAGACATACATGTTTACTTGAAGTTAAATAACTTAATTCAACCTGAAAAAAGGGTACACTAAGTACACTTAACACTAGTCTGACAGGCTGTCTGTTTAACCAAAAAATAGTGATTTCGCAGTTTTACATGATGAAACAAACCTGAGCGAACGAAACAGTCAAAAATTTTATACATCTGTAATGTTTATTTAGTTAGCAAATCGTTCTACCTCAAGCAGATCTATCTGTATTACGTCATAGTGTTTTAACTATCAAAAGGTCTTGTTATAGGAGTAGTTGTCATGGTATTAGTGATTGGTTTTTAATAAATGGCTAATAGATTCACTCCATTATTATAAAACATCAACCAAACGAAAGGCTGGGTTGTTTTTTAAAATAAAGATGTGGTTACAGTTACTAAAACAACTTGACGATCATACTGAAAATATTTTGTGTAATGGTACAAAATCCTTATACGTTTCTTCACTTACTCCAGCTATACAACCGACAGACTTTAATATAAGTTTTGAATTTTTTAGCAAATTCAATGTTACCTACTGTTATAACTTGAAGCAATAAATTTGATTAAAATATACACACACACAAAAAATATTCCTTTTTTTCAAGCTAAATTGCCCAGAGTATTTTGAATGATATTTGTATTCTAACAGTTTAAATTTTTTGTTTTTTGCTGAAAAGATTGAATGATTGTTTAATTATTTTAGACAGTTAAGATCCAGACAGTAAACGTAAACCATCTGCTTATACGGTTGTCTTATTTATTCGCAATCAAGTCAAAATTAATTAGTCCAAGATATGGAAACATCAGTAAGCAAAGAAAATAGGACCAGATAAATGTAAGATGCTAAATTATATTATTTCACTCTCAATTTTATTACGTTCCTAATTGGGTAGAAATCGAATGGAAGTTATTTTATGATTAGATCAAACTAAAAATCAAGCATAAGAATTATATAAGGTTTCGAATTTTGAAACAGTGGACAGAAGATATGAAACTTATTTCCATTGTCAGCACTGGGTTGCCGGTTCAGTCTGTCGACGTATCCTAAACAGGAATAAACTCCGAACGTTTGTTAATTGCTATTGTTTATCTGAAATATAGCTTGTCTATTCATTTAAAATGAAATACTTTCTAAAGTAACAGTTTGACTGAATAAGCTTCCGTCATCGCCCTAGTTTTTTCGATAGATGTTCTAAGATGTTACCATGGTTGTGATATTTGGCAGGTTTTTACATTGAAAAGTCAATAAACTATGTCTTCATCTATAACTTAAAAGTATTAAAAATCATATCAAGGACACAAACCTAAAAACTGGTAATCAATGTAACAAAACTTTGTCAAGTTATTTACTCAGTATCTAAATTCATTTCATATAATTATGTGTGAAAAAACACTATATATATATTTATCACTAATCCTGCCTGTTGCATTTATCCTTGAACAGACCACAGTTGTTACAGCCATCGTTCTACTTCGCAGATAGTATGAAGCCTATCTGTTCTATGTTTTGTGATTCAGATCGGGTGGGATGTTTAACCTGGAAAAATCACCTAAAACTTGCTTTGAAACAATCTATAACAGATGTACAATGTTACTTTTATTGAGTTTTTACTTAAATTGTCTCCAAACATCCATGTTTCCTCATTTTTGTTCATTTATTAGTATACTCATTAAGAATTTTTTTTATCTCAAAATGTTGTCTGGCAAAAGAAAGTTATTGAATTTATAACAACTCTTGTAATTAGCCTTTCATTATCATATGGTAATTATGTTCACTCCAGTACATTTTATCCTTATTTCTTATTATTTTCTTCATAAGTCTTTATTTGACCTAGAAGTAGGTACGACTAAATTGAACTAAATCTGTTCCCTGAATAATATAGCGTATGCTATCCTGTGGTTTAGATATTTCTGTGAATATACCATTAAATAAATGAGAAACGCTTGTTTATGGTCAATAGACTCAGTATCCTTAATAAACGTATACTGCCTAAAAAACTGTTTACGAATTCAAAAGGTTCGTCCAATCCATCTAACAACATTAGAAATAACTGAAGCACAGTTTTGTGATACTACTGGTTTCATGATCATGGATGATTCCACAGAATAAATAAATAAATCCACGCTGCTGAAAGATCTGTTTTTTATATATTCGAAATATGAGTAATGTAGAATATAAATATAATTCCAATATCTTAATAATTCCACAAGCATCGAAAGAATAACGCAACTTGAAATAGGTGGCAGTTTTTAGGTACTTTGAAATATTTAGTCAATCGAGTTTTAGTTATATCATCCCACTCCCTATTTATCAACACAACAACGCACAAAGTTTTATACATTCATTCATTTTTATTCACCACAATAATCATATGGCATTGACTATAGGCCAAGCAACATATCACTGGTTTTTAGGTAGCTTTGATACACACATATATAGACGTCCTGATCTATAACAATTTGAAGACTGTTCTTGGTAAATGATTCAAGTTTACATAACTATATTCAACAATTTGAATATGGTTATTCACTTAATTAGTATACTTTTTTGGTTATGGTCTTAATCGACTTCAATTTAATTGTCTCTCTTAAGAAGCTAAGATCAATTTACATAACTAACAATTTTGCTGTATGATAGAAGACAATTTTTTCTGCCATAGCTATACTAAATATCAAATACTTTGGTACCTGATGTTGAAATTTTTAACAAAATAAATAGACAGCACGATGTTAGAGCGATACGTCACTCAGAATTATCAACTAATATACATTAACTTTCTTAAAGTCATCTGTTAGTGTCCTCGTTATTTACAGATAACTTTACATACAATATTCACAAACGTCCTTCATCCTGTAAGGTGATTGTTGGTAATCAATATGAGATCTTAGACTTAGGCCTCATGTTATATGGCAATTGTTAGAAAGAAATCCTTGTAGTCGAACTGGTACTCTCTGAATAATTCGGTTGTGTGCCACGCAGTTCACTTGCAGACTCATAGTATCTTCAAACCGGACTATTACTCAATATGCATTATTTTATAACTACATATATATATATATATATATATATATATCGAAAGGGAGAGGTAGTGAAAAACTAGTAGTAGATAAATATTTCCCCATTCTTCTCGGCTTTTTACTTAAAATATGAATGAGAATTTTCCCTTTAATCTCATTGCACTACCACCATCATCAATCATTTTGGTCAAGTTGTCACGTCCGCTTTATAACTGTTAATAATAATTGTTCCTACTGTTCTTATCAACCTCCAATACTAATTTAATTCCTCATTAACTAAGTCACCCAATGTATTGGTGTATTCGAAGAATATATTTGAAATCTTGAGCGATTTTTTAACCAACACTATTATGACCATTTGGCCATTGTTTATGAAATTCATAGAAACCTTATTATTCAGGTTACCCGGATATAAACAATCTATACTTTTGTCCTGTAATTGATCACGCCATATTTTCATTCGCCTGTTTGATTGTATGAGAGCAACAAAATTCTGAAATGGTTAATGAATGCGCCAAGAAATGTCACATTTTTCAAGGCTTTTATTAGGAAAATAAGTCTACATTTAAAGGACTAAGAATGTGTGCAATAAAATGGAATGACTCCACTTTATTTCACGATGTTCTTGTTCATGATTTATGAAGTGTAAACTCAGATATCTATGCGCTTTCTTCTTATCTGAGTACCATATGCAACTGTTCTGTCTTTGAATATTGCTAAGAAGTTTGTCGATTACCAAACTTAGTACTTCAAATCAGTAATCTGTTAGGGGCCCAAAATCCATAGTACACAGTTAGTTTTCTGTTCGATTTAATAATAAATGAATATTCTCCAACACGTGTAGTGAAAATATCAACTTATTTTTATTGTTTTTATCACATCAGTGACAACGTCATAACTTGTGAATTGGAAAGAACTTTACAAGCATTTGATTGCTTGTAACCGAGTGAAGATATAGGAAACTAATGCCTCTAAACAACGCATTATTCCCAATAAGTTATACATTATTAAATATCTTGTGTTCTTTTTATATCTAGTGAACTATTTACATAAGAATCAACTTAATAAACAATAAGGTCAATGTTCGCTACAAAGGTCCAGAATATTGGCCAAAGGTTTGTATAAGATTGAGAATCGCCCTCTTTGATGACTGTTTTATAGGTAATCTAACATTTTGCATAATTTGATCTAAAGAAAAGCCAAATCAAAAGGCAATTTGGCATAATTCTTTACACCATTACGTTAATAAATAACAAACAAACGATAATAAATAAGCGTGCGAATAGGATTTTTCCAATTGCACAATAAGAACTAATAGAAATGGCCTACTCTTATATCTTCATTCTTTTTTTTATCCTTTGAAGAACGAATAGGAGATTACATTGGAAATTCCTCACTTAAACTAACACACATTAAAAGGTTTCTGCAGTTTAATGTTTACAAGTCTTCATAGCTAAAGATAAGTGGTACATGTTGATTATTAGAAAGTATTCATAAAATATACTTTTCGGAGTATTAGAATTTTACTATATGCTAAAGAGAAACTTACTACAGTATTGTTCAATTTAAACTGATAATCGTTACTGATTCAATTCTTTTCTAGCACTTACCGTAAAACAAATACGTTGTTGAGTAGAATTGATTGTCAGTACAGTTGTGACGCTACTTTATTAATTGAAGAGATCCCGATGGTGGTTAATTAGCTTATATTTTAACCGGTACAATTTCAAATTACTTTTAAGCCAACAATACGTAATCAATTATAAACAAAGATGGATAGTGGCTAGCAGTGGAATCCAGGACGCACGTTTCGTCCTATTTGGAACTCGTCAGATGAAGTTACCTGCATCTCAGAGTTGATGTTCACTCTGGGAGTCGAACTCAGTACCGTTCGCTTCAAACGCCATCGCATTATTCACTTAGCTACTGAGTCCTGATAGCTATTTGCTTGTGCAATGGGGTTAAGTTTAAATTCACTTGCTATTGTTTGCTTGAATCTTCCCATTGATGTTTAAGACTGTAATTGATCAAATTCTTATTAGCATATATGCATACTGTTCGGACTGCCTCGACATTGTCTTAAGTCACAAGCGTTATAAGCAATATAGGGGCGACACGCACAGTATGCACATATGCCAATAAGAAACTGATCAATTTCAGTCCTAGACATCAATGGGAAGATTCAAGCAAACAATATCAAGTGAATATGTAATCAGCTTTCTTAACCTAGTTTTTAGAATTCACCATAGTTTTATTCAAAAATCATAAGTAACAACCAAATCACTATAACATTTTAATGCGACGTTTCTTGTAATTATGTGAATGATAAACAAAGTTTGCTAAATTATGGTAAACGTTGTTTTCATGTATATAAGCCACAGTTAGCACCAACTTCACGTTTAAAAACTGAGTTATCACTTGTTGTTTACTAACTACCATCATTACAGTTTAATCGAAACACTTTATTTCATAAACAGTAACCTATGGTATCTAACATTTTAGTACGGTAAGCTGCAATGAATATCCTTTCACATAAAATGTTTTCCGATACAACTAAGATTTCAAATATTGTTCTAAGCACCAAGTATTTTATGTATTAATAGGTCTTTTTCACCGCTACATTTCTCGTCTTATTAATTGTCAGTAATACAGCTGTACTTCTTTAATATTTAGTCACTCATCCACCAAATATATATCTCTCACAGGAATATCATTATTTAGTAAACTAGTTCTACTTTCATCTGTAATATGCACTATTGAGTGTTAACTTAAGGAAACTTTGTTATCTGTAATGAACACCTTTTCAAACATTATTAATGCAGATAAAAATGCATTCTAACATGTTATTCTACATGTACTAACGTAGTTAGTTCCCATCAAATCAAGAAAAACAAATATTCATAACATAACACTTAGATAAAATATCTTTCTCGTCATCAGTAAAGTGTTCGCTCTATGAGCAGTAGTAACTAGCATCACCATGGTATTTGTGATTCATCCTCGTTTTTTTTAGAGACGGTTAATTTTTTTTAGGAATCGTTTTACAAGGTAATTACATATCGGTTCTCATTTTATATTTCGATAACCAAATTTAAGTACTATTAGCTCAAATCATATAGCTTTTTCTAGGGTTTTGATACAGTGTTGTTTGAGTAAATGAGACAATATTCTATATAAAACAGTTTTGGTAACCATCCATGCTTGATATAAGTTTGTACTGTGATATACGAAGGTTAAAGAGATAAAAACAATTTAATCTATCTACAGAGTTTACTGAATCAGCCATGTCCTTTTATTATTTAGTCTATAATAACCGTAATAAATGGAAGTTGGAGCCTCAAGTTTATTAGGAAGCAATTAAAAAAATCTTAATTATTGAAATTGACGTGAATCGCACTAAGATTCTTCCAAATTACTTTTAGATATTAGGTATATTTGAAACATTTACCAGTCACCTATCGCTGTTTTTCGACGTAAAATTTATATAACTGATTAAGTAATAAGTCTCTGAAACTATATAACTACATTCTATAAATGTTCGAACAACTCAAAGGACAATGCGTTGCACGTGTTACGAATAATAATAAGACCCATGACAGAACAAAATACAACATAATACACTGATAACATTTGACCTGTTTTGTGTTATATATATATGATACAAAATAGGTAAATAGTAAATATAATGTATGTATAATATATACGAAATACAGATGAAGTAAAGAATCTACCTTTCTAATAGGAGACTGCATTTTAGTTTTCCATATATTCATAGTTGGTAACTAGTTGGTAAGAATTGGCTGATACTATTTAGTACTGAGTCCTTAATATGTAAAAATGGCGCCTCAAAAAATTGTTAACAAATGTAAATGAACCATATTAGTGGCCAGGTATATTAATAAACTCAACAGCACAAGATATTTTAAAAAAGAGAGTGTAATTCGTTATTATGTTTCTTGTGAAACAAAATGCTCACTAAAACATTTTAATTAGGTTCATTTTCAGGAATAAAAAGAGAAATTATTCAAACAGCTATCACGAACGCGACTCCATTTTGTATTGAACCAATCTAACTTAATTGATCCCATTCCCAAGTGTGTTATGTCTTATGATTAACCTTAAGATTGAAGATATCAACATATACAAATGTATATTACGTATTAACCTGTCAAAAAATAGTAACATACTGGGCAGAAACTCTGATTTTCAAATAATAACTTTGATTAGTATTAATCCTTCTCTTCCAAATAATTAATGTTAGTTTATAATCGATATGTTATTATATAATTATTACGTAACGTATCTACCCGAAGAGTGTTATTTCATTATTGTAAATCATATATATATATTAGTGTAGAGCCATGATGAAAAACTAATTGAAAAGAAATTTCCTCGCTCGATTCGTTCCTTTTTAAGAAACTCTTTAGTTTATTTTTCACAGAGAAATATAGAAGTAATTTTAATTTTTCATACAGATATGGTTTACACTGGTGTATTATCGAAAATTGTTAGACTAATTAGTTTTGGAAATGTACTTCAAAATAATGGTGTTCAAGATGATAGGTAAATAATATTGCTGAGAATGCAATGGGACGTGATTCATGGGTCATTTTTTTCCATAGGTAGTAGGACAAATAACCTTTACCAATAATAAGTGAATAACAAGCCTTAAAATGATTTCTAATATTAAACAACCTTGGTTAGAATTTTAGGTTTGATTCCCGTTGTAAGATTCATCAAATTTAAATTATTTGCCTTAAGACTATCACGTTTCCATCATCCAATTAATACAGTCAAAATATATTTTTTTCTCCTAAATTAGTCTAACCAATCATAAAGCTTATTTTTATTTCTTATAAGTACCAGTTAAACACCTCACTATTGACCAATGGTTTTTTGTATCATTATTTATCCAGTAAAATATTTTCAAGTTTTTGACATCCTTTTCAAGGGAAACAAAAATTGTTATTATACTAATGAAGAATTATTATAGTCATTATAGGCCATATACATTTTTGCATTTTCCTTATCTTCAAACTTCATTTCTGCTCTATTTTCTTACAGTCAACATCCTTTACCAATATTCGAATTGAATGACTTTCAAAATTATCACTTATTGAGAATATTGGAATAATGAATTTTCCGCTGTAAGTCAGTCAATATTTAATGTTTTAATTGTTCAGATTGATTTTGGATGTACATCTAGACATGTTGTAGCTGTAACATCTGAGAACAGGTTACTTAATCATCAGACATGTATTTCAGTATTAAAGGAACTGTAATTTATATATTCATAAGTAACAGATACGCTAAGCAAGGACATATTTCACTTTACAAAATAAGTAGTTTAACGTTTGATAGATGAAACTTTATTGTCAGTGGAATCCTTTGTACCAAATTATATATCATTTATGTAAATTTAAGCTCATTCAAAAGACTATCATAATTGTTAGAATTGGTGATAACTAACTAATTAGTTAACGCACAAATCAGTAGCAGCCATATTTCTTAACGTTATAATGTCGTTCATAATACTAAAATATAATTCCACTTAAGTGCTCTAAGAAATATTTAGTTAAAAAGATGTTTTATTGTCTAATATATTTTCTGACATTTAGTTTCCTTTATAGTAGTGTAACTTCATTGATACAAAAGTAAATACGGTTTATTCATTGTTTGTGACATTTTAAATCTCCGCCAACATATGTTTTATGACATTTTCAATGAGCACTTCCTTGGCAACAAAGTACTTATTACATATAACTTTTGGCAGCTTTAGAATTGAAAAGTAATTGATTTATACTAGAATTAATATTTTTTTATATGATAATATTATTTATTACAAAGCTAGATATAAAAAGACAAAATTGACTGTTTAGTAACGATAAATAATTCCCGAAAAGATTAGGATGAAACGACATTCAAATTACAACTAGATTACAGAAAAAATGGATTTTGGACTTCAGTGTTAGTCGCTGCCTGATTTATAAATATTATATTTAAGATAATGTCAACATAATTGTAACATAATGGTAAAGCTTATTTAGTTAATATTATGAGAGTAAATCAAACATACAGATTTATCCAGCAAGCCATGTTTTTTAGAATATAATTGTGTTTAATTCATTTGGATAATTACATAACGTCATCTCTGACAAATTGTCTACAGAAGCTCCACGATAATGTAATACAACATTTGACAATTCAGCACATCTTTCAAACAAAAATTTAAATTACTGATTATTGTTAGGTTTTGTCCTTACGCTTTTTGCACCTTTAAATTTCATTTTCGTTCGATAACTGTCTAAATATGACTTCTTACAATTGATTGATTATTGGGTTGTGATCACTGTCATGTATGTCAGGTAATTCTTAGTTCAGATAGAATTATATCGACCAGAAGGGCATCAGTTCCCTCAAGATTATGGATACAACTTGATGAGGTGTGCGAGATAACACGAAACGTAGGTCACGGTTTTCCTGTCGACTACCTTCAACGACCATCTCAAAATATGATTTCATACAAACCTGATGTGAATTTCCTGAAATTTTAAACAGTTCAATTGATCTAACTTCAACAACAAGTTTGGTCGAATTCTTCTAAATAGAGATAAATGTTAAAATTTGTCATTACGTAAATTATGAAGTATATTTACTATCTCCGTTAAAAGGTGACGAAAAATCTAATATCTAGACCGAATATAATTATGAAAATCTAATTATCTTCTTTATATTTTATAAGTCTAATTAAACTTTGCAGTTGACAAATAATGGATAGGTTTACATTGAATTGATATTATATTTTCCAGACATTTTCATAATTTTTGCATAATCGATTGAATAGTATTTTCTCCACTCCCTCTCTCTCTCTCTGAACTAATTTTCTCGAATTTCCAAATAGTTCTTTTCACTCATATGTTTGAACAATCCATTTTTCTTTTCAGTTTGAGAATAATTTATGTTTCTCAAAGGACTTTCTAAGAAAGATGGGTCACCGTGGTAAAGAACGTAATGTGATAAACATGAACTTTTGAATTATATTCACATAACGACAAAGAAACCTTGAAAATTTCCTAATTCTTTCCACTCGCCATGCTTTGTGATAAAACAGGCAAAAAATACTTATAAACAGCATAGGTCAATTCTAAGCATTGATTAGAGAATGGTAAGATTAACAAGAATAAATAAATCTGAGTCACAAAGGTTTTTGAATAGTCGATACGCGTAGCTCTAAGCATTCATTATGTATTCCAGATAATCTATATTGGAGTTGCTATTTGAAATCAATTAATTCTTATGTATTATGAATGATTAAAGCCTCTAAAGCACTTCCGATAAATAATCTTTAGGTATTACTAGTTTTCATCTAAAGTTACGCTCTTTATGTTCTGGACTAGTAGACTGTCCTGTCTAATGGTCACTAAAATGAATGAAAATGTTAAGAACTATTAACCTCAATTAAAAATATTATTCGACAACTTCGAGCAGTTATTTCAACCATAACGAGAAAATGTGAGTATCAAGTTAGATGACTGTATATTCAAATTGGTTTGACTATTGATAAATAGTCTCACTACGTTTCTTATCTCATATGTTATGCATTATTAAGTAACCGGTTTCTCGTACCGTTTTAGTTAAAATTAGCAAGCTTGTCTGCTAATAAGTCGTTTCATTCAATAACAGAAGCAAAGTATATTATTTACTCAGTATGTCAATATTAGTCCAATAATGAAATCTATGACTTTTGTACGTCTTACTTAAAAGCTATATCAATCGGCAAGAACTTAGAGCTTTCAAACAATTCTTAAAAAATAGTTGAACACATGAAACACTATACATGATCGCTTATTATTCTATGTAGCATTTTAATTTGGATAGAATAGTTTGTTTATAATTAGTGACAAATGTACGATTATGACCGCATCTGTCAATATTGATTTGTTTGCCTTCACCATGTTGATACCTTGTTTATACAACCACTAATATAGCAAACGGTAAGCTAAATAAATTGATTTTGCATTACAATAACAATCACATTTTTTTCTTATTTATCTATAACTAACTAAAAGTCTCACCCATACTTCCAACATTATTACCAATACATTACTTATCGTTTGATGGATTGGTTACAATTAACTTCCCCATTATCACTAATTTGTAAAGTATTAATCCTTAAGAAATGCTTCGTATTACTTGAGAAAGTAAGTTTAGACAAAAGTAATTACTTCACCTTCAAAATAAAATTCAAAAAATCATTTTAAATATTTGTTTTATCCATTATTCAAAACTGACACAACATTCACGTGAAAGGAAACGAAAATATGAATGGGATATTTTTTCCAAACCAACGATGCAATTAAATGTTAAAATACCTTGTAGAAAGACGTTCTTTGTCTAAGAGAGTTTCCTACACAAATCCAACCTGAGATATTTTTTTCCTGTCAATTTACAGGTATTTTATGATGATAGTAGTTTTCTGATAGAAATTTCCAGTAGATCAATATATTCATAGACACAAATATTAAATCTGCAAACGCTATTTTTAGATAAGAAGTCAATAACATTGCAAACTAAGATAATCTCCATTCATTCACTTGAGTTTTATTGTAACAACTTGTAAAGAGTATATGATTAAAATACCTTTGTTACTGCTGTGAAATGACGTCTGCTAATAGGCTAATGCTTTACTTTTTTAAATTCTAAACATTTAAACACAACTGATGTATATGCGAGTATTTAATTTTAGAAAACTGAAGTTATCGAAATAAAATGATAGTGTAATAAACGTCCGAAAACTTGTGAGGAAAGTTGTCGGCGAGACCATAATTTATGAACGAACCAATCAGGGAGCAGATAACAGATTTCGGATTTTGACACGAAACTCATTCATCCATTTGGCTAAATAGCGTTTTGACATTATAGCTAATGTCAGTTCCTGATGAAAACCCTAAGTCTAGTTCCTAACATTGACCATCAACTGTAAATCATGATTCTAATTCCTCCTACTGCTTTTTAACCATCCTTTGGTCCTAGTTGTTAGGTCGACACTCTCAAGGTCACTCTAGCGTCGCTCAAGGGTTGTCGATAAGTGTTAGCCTCACCAAATCGTCTTCTCCAGAAGTCAGACATTTATAAATGTTTCCATTATATCTAGGTGCGTAAAAACTGTTTCTAGTGTGACGTTTCTCTTGCTTATGCCCTGTCGTTTATTCAAAGGCAATTTAATCCCTCAAAGAGTTCAAATCCACTATTCTACCTAGTACTTGATCAGGCTTCTGGAATCAGAAAAGCCAACCTCTGTAACGTACAAAGCATGGTTTTATTGCATAACCTATTAATTATATTTTAGTTCTCACTTGGGACTTGATCACACAAACGATAATATTCGATTCACGTTTATAACTTGTTACCAATAACTGAAAAAGATATTTGACAGCCACTCTTTTTAAAATCTCACACATTATGAGTACATTGCATTTATGTAACACTTTTTCGACCAACTTCCCAGAAATCTTCTCTGATTGACGGAGCAACCATCGACTTAGATTTTTAAATCACATTTGACACGGATCCTACCCATGATTTGTGTTTAATTTTGATATTATTATTGGCTTTATTCAATATTATATTTTTGGCACAAAGTATTTCAACAAGTTTCCGTTTCATAATTCTTGGTCAATCCTGACGATAAATATTGAGTGATCGCCAGTTAGAAGTAAACAGTCCAGTCAATCGAAATCTGAATAAGATACATTCTTTTCGCTGCATATTTCCAGCAACTACGATATCTCTGATTAGACCTTTTTTAACCTTTACAGCGAAAGGTTGTACACTTTTCAGAGACGCACGTAAACAGGTTGTGCAATTAATAACCATAATGATGTAATAAAATAAGCAAAATTAGATAATTTGTTGAAACATCTAGATGACAGGAACAGGTAGCCCAGATGTTTAAGCAGACGGCCAATTATGTGATTATCTACAACACTCATGAATATACTTTATGTATTCCGGAAATAAAGCACTTGATTTGTATATGTGGAACAGCTTTAGCGGATATTAACAAACGCTTATTGGGATCGTGCTTGAGCTAAATTAGTTCATAAACCCCAATTGTTTACGCATTTATTTTCACTGAATATGCTTCAAGATTACTTGTATTGAACTAGTGATGCCGTAATACTGTTTAATGCGCTTTTGAAAACAATTAGAATCACTCTATCTTCCTTACCGAACATTAAGTTAATGCTACAAGTAGTAATATATCCCTACACTATTGTAAACTATTAATAATGTCGTAATTCATATAACTGACGTTTTACTATTGAAACAAAGGACAATTGTATAAATTGGATTATATCCAGATAAACAGGTAAAATAAATTGCATATCATCAAACCGAAGATTATTAACGTTATTATGCAAAAAACTGGTAGGATGAGATTATGTTCTCTAATTTTATATATTTAAGTCATTGTATCAAAAAGTCCTTAAAAGCTAAGCCAACTATGTGCATCGAAAATCAGGTTATTGAATGATGATAAATGTGTTTCTGACTTAAGGATAATAAATGATCAGTGGACAAACATAATTAGTACAATTGCGGGATAAAATAAGTTTATTTCACTATAAACAATTACCAAACAGTCAAGCGTCACCACCTTTAATTTTCTGAGATACATTCCTGTTAAGTGAATAAATGTGAATTTTACATCAGTGTTTGTTTTTGAGGGAACAAATAATTCATGACTGATTTGTTTAAAGCCTACTACACAGTAAACTTGGTTTTTTTGTTTGAAGATTCCTAAGTATCATTTAAGTTAACTTCAAAATTTACTCACCGTCTAATACATATGCCTCAGATGGTCTATGTAATATCGAGTGCTCGCGCCCTGTTTAATATTATGAACGTCCTAGGACTGCCAATGAGAGAGCAGTGAATTGTCGATCGCCCAATGATACACAAAAGCCGTATGAGCAGTCTTGAGTACTACTCGGTCCCGTTTTCTGCCTAGCCCAGCCAGTTAAGTCCAGAACACCAATTACAGCCTCTGCAATATGAATCATTATTCTCAAACATACTGGATTTATATACCAAACAAACTGACCACATCGTACCTTAAAATATAGGAAATAACATTTGTACAAGATTTGGCCAAATGTGGCTATGAATAGGGGGAACAGTAATTGATGGACTAGAGATAACTCAAGAATGGCAAATCGTATAATGATAGTCTCTGGGTCAAAATAAACCCTATAATAAAAGGGACATGAATATGAATAGTTTAGTTACCTATCAATTATACAATAGGAAATATACATATCATATTGCTCCATAAATAATTCTCAAAGTTACCATTCATAAATCTCTTCGGGATATAACAGTCTAGAAGAAGACAGCGATATTGCGCTGAAATCTAATAATATTAAATTAGCATCCGTTTTCAATCATAATGAGTTCTTTCAGTTTTACAAATAGTTAATCTAGTTAATTACTATTTATTTAAATGCAAACATTTACTGTTCTTTTTTCAAAATTCAGGTAATACATGGCACTTTTTCCCAATAAACGTGAAGTACTATATTCGAGATATCTACTTCTAAGCAATTTTCAAAGACGTAAGCCAAGTCCCCTCTATAATATAAAACAGTTAGCTCAAAATTGTGTTTTTGCGAGAGAACTCACTTTGAAAATACACTTGATTATTCCCATGCAATTATTGATTTGATCTATATTAGTTGACTAAACAACAACTGGTAGGTCAAATGAGGTCACTATGAAATATATTAAGTACTTTTAATTGAAATATTATTTGCTATCATATTTCAAGCACTAATAAACAAAAGCATCTAACAGATAGATAACCAAAATGTTTTTTTGATCCAAAGGAGAAGACTAAGGGGGCATTAAGCTTTTTCACACGTTTAAATAGGAATGAATTCGTTGATGATTCATATTATCATTTAATAAAAAGCTCATTCAATAACCTTGGATACAGTTTAAGTAATTAGCTGAGAATGCGTGATGATCTATTGAAAACTAGAAAGGAAGGATAGCTGTATGATCTTTTGCAGTGTATAGTCAAGATCCCGAATAAACTTGAATCCAGAAGCATCTGTTCCCTCAATGTTCAGGATGCCGTTGAGAAATGGAGCAAGTGTACAATCTTCCATAAATTTAACCTCAGTCAATTCTCAAGAAAGAATGACTATGCTTAATTAACATTGACGGTTAATTGCACAATTCACGTCATCACAAACTAATAATCTGGAAACCCATTTCGGATTTAGTTACTTTTGGTGTCATGCTTACTATTCAGTTGCTTGGTTAGTAAAGATTTAATCAATGTAAAAACATTTTCCGTATCTCCCGTATCCCCTATTTGAAGATGTCAATTATTGTTGTCTTCATATGGAATAAATCTACAAAAGTTGACTATCTAACCAAACAGACAGTTTCCATATGCCTTAGAAAAATACTCCTATGAACGATCATCCTCACTATAATTTTTTTAAAAGGGACTTTTAAAATAGATGTTTTTTAACCGTTTTACAACCCGATTCCAGCTTCATTGATATGTTGTTGAAGAGGGTAACTACCACAAATAAAATAAAATAATTTCTTTTATTTACTTTATGTTACCCAGTATTCCAATCTTCATAAAAATAGCAGTAGCTGGCCAACAGTTAAAACAACTTGTTTTCTTGGGCTGTTATATTGATCTAATTATATATAGCACACTAGTAATCTGTGCGTGAAATGAAAACCAGATAGATAGATAAAACTTGTAGATATAATGACTTATGCTTACATTTGATTATTTTGAAAGAAATTAACGAAGATAGTTGAATTTCCCAAGTCTTAGAAATGGGTAATAGATATTCTATTCCATAGTTATATTTATTGTATTTATCTCTCAGTGCATATTGTTTATTAATAAGTTATACTTCCACGTTATCCCGACAAAAATAGCTCAGTAACTATAGTTCAGAAAGACATATATAAAGTAACTTCACAATTGCTGACAAGTATTTAGACAATGTAGTTACTGTATGCTAAAAATTGTCATAAGTCCGAGAATGATATCAGCTGTTCATGTTGATTTAGCACTGAATCATCAGTAAAGTGAGCAATTGTAACTATTTACCCATCATCTCTTCTATCTCCCCTTGATACTACCTAACCCACAATTACTAAGGAATTTTGAAAATAAGGATATTTTTACCCATAAACTTGGTGATTACTTTGGATTAAATTGCCATTAAACTGATTTATTAGAAAAACATATAAACACGAAAGTAAAGTTTATATAGTAACTACATTGAATTTTTAATCAATTTCGATAGAGTTTCATGTAAAAAGACTCAAAGTTACTGATGGAAATCGTTTTATTTAAAGCTGACTTCACATTTTCAAAATAACACTATTGGCATTGGTATTACTATGTATATAACTATGACCATATGTGAGTAAAGTTTTACAAATATCTTTTTGAAAGCATTGCTATTAATATATGTCTTGTTTACTGTTTCTGTTTTATCTAAATACCATTTAAAGTCACAGATGGCATTATTCCGTAATGCAATCTTTCCTAGCCTCCTGGAGACATATATTTTCCATGATTCCGTAGTTGGTTGTAGATGAATGAGAGGGCTATTACGAAGTCGTTCATAATTACTTGAGTTTCTTCTCATTTATTTATCTAGTCATTTGAAATTATTTATATTGATACGACGGAATGTCATAAGAAGCTTCTATTTTTTATGCTTTGAATAAGATTTGTTCATAATGGTTGGATAAATTTATAAGCTCAGAATTTAAAACTGAAGCCAAAAAATATATATACATAACAACAACACATGTAATGTATTCCAGGTGCAAATTTTGAAATTTTGTTAGTGACCATTGATCATAAAGATTTATTTCACAATTGTGTAGTTTGTTTTTTGAATTACTCTGTTTGAAATCCGTATGCTGATTCTTGTCACACTACACCGTTAAAGAGGATATCTTATAAGAGGTATTTTGTTCAAAATCTTCTAATTTCTTTAAACTATGAAAAGAAAATATTGTGTGCAATGAAACCTACATAAACCTACATACATCTGCGGAACCTCAGTAGTTAAAACAAATATTAAACATTAAAATTTCAAATAATGAAGATGTTTTATTCGTATATCCAAGTCTCAAAGATTGTTTATATAAACATCGGTGTTAGTTCATACTTCCATAAATGGTTTCTAGATTTCCTTACACAACAACAGTTCAGTAAATATCTCAGTAATCAGAGAAGAAAAGTACGTTTTTATGAAGTAATTTTGTTATACGATTGAGGTTTTATACTTATTTGGTTCATTCAAAGTTAACACAATGTACTATTTACATTCCTGGTTAGTTAATATAGATAAAGAGACTTTAACATTATACTGAACCATACAAAAATGGATTGAAATAGTAGCTGGACATATGTTCACTGAATTCATACTATTTTCTTATCTTATTCAATGATAATTATCATCAACTGTACTATTTCAAAGTTATTTTTTATCGGAAACTTTTGACTCGTTTAAATAGTTTTCAAATAGTGGGGACTAGTTTTGTGACTTTCTGATATTCCAGACAATTTTTCAATTTACTTCATTTATTTACTAATTAAACTTCATTTCTCTAGTGATTATTTAGTCTGAATAATGGATAGAACATCGTCTACAACTACCCCAAAGGTAGATAATTAACATGAAATGATAAACGGTCTATTTATTATAATATTAAAAACTGAGTACAGATAAGCAAGTCTATTATGAAACTTTAAATCCCTTGATTAAATTAGAAAAATTAAATATCTTAGCAATGATCACTATGATTATAATTATACAATTTTAACAAAGAACAAAATCAATTCTAATTACTCAAAAATAATTGAAAGAACCCTTTCTTGTTTTTCATTAGTCTATTCTCCTTCTAGAAACTAGTGCAAACTATTTTTATCAATCCAGATTCCCCACCAAACACAAAGTATCAATTCTAATTGCCATCAAAAACGATTATACTAAGATCCAGTGTCTTCCGAAATAATTGAATTGTAACCTTTTGAGCTTACCAAGAATCCCCATGTTACTGTGTAAATCACTAAACCATTATCTGCGGATCGACAAGGAACTCATAACTTAAATTCTGCAAGACAAAAATACTAAGACAAAAGCATTTTCTATTACACAAATGCTTAAATAATTGTCAGGCACTGAATAAACCGATCAGAGTGGTCATTCAATTAGAACAGACGTCCCTAAGAAAGTTTATCCTTAAGAAAATCTTTATAGTCTGTTGACAGGAAAGACAAATTTTTTTTACTAAACATTATTCATTTAAAATATTTGCTTCTAGCTTAGAAACGAACGGATTTGAGTTTTTTTTAATACCGAAATAATTTATTTTATTGATACGTTCCTTTATTTTAGTCTGTGCAATTCACTCTATAAAGCTCATTATCATGGCTAATTATCATATATAAACCTACGTTATACTGAGCATAATAACAAACAAATGTAATCTTTTAGTAACGAACAAAAGAGAGAGCTTACAGAATAAAAGACTTTTATTCATAATACAATTATTTTGTTATGCATAAGCAATTAATGAAGATTAAGAATTTTCGGGTTGAAGTAACTAATGAGAATTCATTTCTTAGAAACAAGTTATCGATAAACTCCGGATTAAATGTATACTAGTTGTGAATTATAGTCGGATTATTATTTTTGGATTAATTTCAGCCAGTTGCAAATATATCTCAAAACTCAGATAAATGTGAATGGTGGTCTAAATGATAGTCTCTGTCTTAAACATCATTATAAAATAACTCCATTTTAGAAGGTAATGACTATATTGAATTCTATAATTCAGTTAACTACAAAAAACTTAAAAATTGGATATTACTTATTTCATCTGTAGAGAATAGACAGTTAAATAAATGAGTGTCTGGTACTATTATCAATTATGAGGTTGTCCTCACCTCACAAATATCTACACATTTCAATATAAGAACTTATTTATTAAGTATACTAATCAAATTATTGAGATTTTACGAGGTATTGGTTTTTGATACCCCGTAACCAATATAAGCTTTAGCGTCTTTAAGACCTTTGAAAGTAATAATTTCGTTAAGTTCGAGTTACCTATTTAACTTGTGAACCATATACCCGAATGGTTTTTGTTATGATACTTTATCATATGAAAGTATTTATTTTCAATGAAATTTCTTCTGATCAGACAAATGATTCTACTGAATACGGAACTGTATCCATTCCCTACCATATCCTCAAATAGTAAACTATAACTGTTTGAATGTATCTACCATTATGACCACATTTCATAAATATTTAACATGCGATTGATTAAAGGTTATTGAGTTCGGCTGCAAACGAAGCTGTTGAAACGACTGCTTAACAGCGTGTTAGTACTGTAAACTGATGAATTTTATTCTATTATTGATCATTTCACCATACCGTATTTACTGACGATCCAAATTTTAAGGTTGATCAACTTGCCTTAAACGTCCATGCAAAAAATGGGAAGTTAACTTAAGGACACCTGTTGAAATTGATCTGTTCCAAATTTGCATAACACTAATTTAGGTTTACTTTAGAATTTATAGTTATTGATTAACCAAGAAGCGGTTTCTGTGTTTTCTACGGAATTAAAGAATGTATATTAAAAACATTTATAGCAGTATCCAAAGGATTTGAAAGAATCGGTTACTGCCATCCTAAGCATTATTATTCTCTTTTGAGTCGTAAATTTTTTTAAAGATGCACTTCACCAACTATGCTTAATGGTTATCGGAGAAAACATCTGGGATGAAGACTTATTTTTTACTCGTATTTACACGTAACTAAGAGTTAGTTTATGACAATATAGTCTTAGCTTTACTCACAGTCGCAATCTCTAGTTACGAAAAGGTGAATATAATTAATTCCATAGATTTTGTTGGCAGTGATTAGTCTGATAAATTCTTGGAGATCGATACTCTGAATCACACAATTACCAAACAGACACGATCTTTTTGAGACTATATCAAGTTTACCATCATTGCGGTCTCGAACCGGAAGGTTTTTTGTTTAAGTTGAAGCTTAACCGGTTCTACGATTCTTTTTTAGTTTGCTACGCAACGTGACAGATGTTCCGAATAAGGAAAAACAACAAAATTTTTAAATAAGAGGTTTTTAAATACTCTTCGCATTATTATTTATGCAAATCATCTTCAATCTTTAACAAACACGAAATCTAGTTCCGACTATTGCTGGCCATCTTAAATTATTTAATGAACAGGGGCATCGAAAATAACGAGATGCGGTACATCCTACTGTATAGAACATTTTGAAACTACTAGAGTTTAGTTTCGTTACAATGAGAATAAAAGAATCCATAACGTTTTCTCCCAAATTAGGAAAATGAAAGGTTGATTTGAAGATTTGTAAAATAATCTACCTTAGAAAGAATGTGAAAAATGTGTGCATTAGGTTAGTAGAATATAAAGGATGTTAGTATTTATGGCGTGGAAATAGCACATGTTTGCGACATTAATTAAAATTAGTATCAGTCTACATAAATCTGCACTCTGAGTTTTAATCGTAAGCAAAAATAGCTGTTTACAAAACGACAGTCATCTTAATAAACGTGTAAAATAAGAGCACTTTGTGTTTAGAAGAGAACTTTGACTTCAATCTAATGTGAATTTCCGATCACTCAATTTTAAGGTAAGACGCTGTATTCAAATTAAACACTACCGAATTTTAGCCAATTTGTAAATCAGCTTAGATACTAAATCATTTAACTTTCAAGGGTGAAACAACAGTTACATGCTTACTTTACTTACTTACATCTCTCCCCTCGTCGAGGAGCATAGGTCACCCACCATCATTCTCCATCCATCTCTGTCCTTTCCAGTTGTTTCTAGTTCCTATTCATCCTTTAAATATATGCCTGCAATCCTCGATACAGTAAGTTCTTCCATCTTCCTCTTTTCACTTCCTCTTCAGGATTCTAGGTAATCACTTGCCTCATGAAGTAGTTTGATGACTTCTGTAATATATGTCCTATTCACTTCC